>NW_027187338.1:8004840-8039155 GCF_028583685.1 Petaurus breviceps papuanus
CTCTCTCTCTCTCTCTCTCTCTCTCTCTCTCTCTCTCTCTCTCTCTCGCTCTCTCGCGCGCGCGCTCTCTCCCTCTCTCGCTCTCTCTCACACACAGATACACACACATTCTCTCTCTCACACACACAGACACACATTCTCTCTCTCTCTTTCACACACACACACACAGAGACACACACGCTCTCGTGTGTGCGTGTGTGTGTATTTTAAGAGTGAAATCTTAGGCCGCTGCCGCCGCCCAGAGACCGCTGAACGCCCCCGTCCGTCCGCCGCCGCCACTCATCCGGGCACAGAACATTCAGTCATGGATAAAAATGAGCTGGTGCAGAAGGCCAAATTGGCTGCGCAGGCTGAGAGATATGACGACATGGCAGCCTGCATGAAGTCTGTAACTGAGCAAGGAGCTGAATTATCCAATGAGGAGAGGAATCTTCTCTCTGTTGCTTACAAAAATGTCGTAGCGGCCCGAAGGTCATCTTGGAGGGTTGTTTCAAGTATTGAGCAAAAGACGGAAGGTGCTGAGAAAAAACAGCAGATGGCCCGAGAATACAGAGAGAAAATTGAGACCGAACTAAGAGATCTCTGCAATGATGTACTGTCTCTATTGGAAAAGTTCTTGATTCCTAATGCTTCACAAGCAGAAAGCAAAGTTTTCTATTTGAAAATGAAGGGAGACTACTACCATTATTTGGCTGAGGTTGCTGTTGGTGATGACAAGAAAGGAATAGTGGATCAATCACAACAAGCGTATCAAGGAGCATTTGAAATCAGCAAAAAGGCGATGCACCCAACGAATCCTATAAGATTGGGTCTGGCCTTGAACTTCTCTGTGTTCTATTATGAGATCCTGAACTCTCCAGAGAAAGCCTGCTCCCTTGCAAAGACAGCTTTTGATGAAGCCATTGCTGATCTTGATACATTAAGTGAAGAATCATACAAAGACAGCACACTAATAATGCAGTTACTGAGAGACAACTTGACATTGTGGACAACGGATGCCCAAGGAGAAGAAGCTGAAGCAGGAGAAGGAGGGGAGAATTAACCAGCCTTCCAACTTTTGTCTGCCTCATTCTAAAATTTACACAGTAGAGCATTTGTCATCCATGCTGTCTCACAAATAGTTTTTGTTTACGATTTATGACAGGGTTATGTTACTTCTGTTTGGATTTCTATATTTCCTATGTGGTGTTTATGTTTAATATTAGGTGAGTAGAGCCAGTTAACATTTGGGGAATTATCTGTTTTCATCTGAGGTGGTCAATATGGGGATATGGAATTTTTATAAACGTTTTACATGTTTGGCATAGTACTTTTGGTACATTGTGGTTTCACAAGGCCAGTGTTAAAACAGCTTCCATGTCTAAGCAAAGAAAACTGCCTACATATTGGTCTGTCATGGTGGGGGGGAGCGGGGGATAAAGGGATAATTGGTTCCAGCCACAGGTGTAGTTATTGTGGGTACTTTAGGGTTGGAGCACTCATGACTGTGGTAGAAACAGATGTCCCATAGATATTGCATGTCATTCCATGTGTATCTGTGGAATACACAATCTCAACGTGTACACCTTTATGATTGCAGTTGCAAAAGTGTTCCTTAAGACAAAGTTTTAACCTAGTCAATTTACTCTGGAGAAGGGCACATTCCATTATTTGTAAAGTTACCTGCTGTTCTCTTTCATTATTTTTGCTACACTCATTTTATTTGTATTTAAATGGTTTAGGCAACCTAAGAACAAATGTACAAGTAAAAATGCAGTAAAAATGAATTGCTTGAGTAAAACAAAAAACCCATGTATTTAACTTTTTTTAGGTTTTTTGCTTTTGTGATTTTTTTGATACTTGCCTAACATGCATGTGCTGTAAAAATAGTTAACAGGGAAATAACTTGAGATGATGGCTAGCTTTGTTTAATGTCTTATGAAATTTTCATGAACAATCCAAGCATAATTGCTAAGAACATGTGTATTAAGTTGATGTAAGTGGAATAAAAGTTTTATGAATGGGAAAAAAAGAGTGAAATCTTTATTTGATTCTGTAAAAAAAAAATATCCATTGAGGGCATGTGTTCTCATAGGGTTCATAGGGCCTATTTTTCTCCAGCTTTCCTTTTTCCAGGTTCCCATTCAGTCTCTAAATCTAAGCTAAAAGTATCACAGAGGTCAGAGAACTGTCCTCTACCTCCTCCCACAAATTAAATTGCCTCCATCATCGGAAATCCTTCTTACATTTCTGATCAAAAACATTCTGGTCACTGGCATACATCGTTTATACTTTGCTCCATTGTAAATCAAGAAATTGATATTCTAACTTGCAAATCAGTCTTCCTGTATTAAATTCTGGGGCTATCGATAAAGGGGGTTCAAGCTGTGGGCATGTGCCCTGGATTAAATAAATCCTTAGAATAATTTAAGAAGCACTGAGGTGTTCTCTTGGCTGGTGTTTGTGAGGAGGGGTGCTAAAAAAGCAGTCATGGGGATATGGAAGGAGGTTTGAAAAATAGATGGTATTAGAGAATAAAAGGGAGGTGGGGATTGTCTGTGAGGGCTCCGTCCCTCCAGAATACCAATGCAGGTATTTCTTTGCCTATTTTCAATCCAACCGTGCATGGAGGCTTGGTGCTCCTATGTCTGACCACAGCTGCCTGGATGCTTTGCTAGATGGTGACGAGTAATCTTCTGGTTGACTTTGGAACTTCAGGAGACAATGATTCCAGTTGCTGAACTGAAACTAAATGTGCATACAGAAAGTTCAGATTGCATGAGTGTTTTCTCTTCCCTGGCAGTTTTTAAATGAGGTGGCAACTAAGTCAGAATAGACCTGAGTTCAAATCCAGCCTCAGACACTCACTAACCATATGACCCTGGGCAAGTCATTTTATTTCTGTCTGCCCAAGTTTCTTCATCTGTAAAATGGGGATAATAATAACATTCATCTCCAAGGGTGGTTGTGAGAATCAGCTGGGATAATATTTGTAAAGGGCCTGGCACATAGTAAGTACTATATAAATGTTTATTCCCTTCCCTTCTGCTCTTTTTATCTTTGCATTTATCTTTGCATTTGCTATTAGTTGTGACCATTATTTTTACATTTGCATTTATCTAATTAATGATAGAACATTCTTTCATATGGTTTTTGGTAGCTTGTGTCTTCTTCTTTTGAAAACTGCCTGTTTACATCCTTTAAAGAGTGATGGATTTTTCAGGCCCAACAGCTACGCCCCACAATTCCCACTCAAAAAACCAAAAATTCCCCCAAAAACACCAAACAAAAAAAACCCCAAACCTTACCTGCTGCAGTATCAAATAGGTTTCAAGGTACAATTCATATCAGGGCAGCTAGGTGGTACACTGGAAAGAACATCCACTCCAGCAGTCAGGAGGACCTCAGTTCAAATGTGACCTCAGACACTTGACATTGACTAGCTATGTTGACCCTGGGCGAGTCACTTAACCCTGATTGCTCACCCCAAAATAATTAAATAAAAAAATTCACACCAGAGAAATTATGAATCCTCCTAGAATTAGAGGACCATAAAAGGGACCTCTGGGGCCATCTTGTACAACCCCTTCATTTTACAAATGAGAAATCTCAGATCCAGAAACAAAAAAAATGACAAAGTCATATGGGGGCCAGTGGGGGAGCATGAATTTGCCACCAATTTCTCTAACCCTAAATCTGGTCCTTCTTTCACTGCCCTGAAGAATAAACATTGGCATTCTACTAGCGGTTGGCAGTATCTTGAATCTACCTTTTAGAAGATGATGACATTTGCTTCTGTCCAGGCTTTCTTCCTTGTCTCATTCATCTGTCACTTAACTTTGTGGAGACAGAAAATGAGACCAAAGATTACAGAAACAAGAACCATGGGTGCACTAGTTGATTAAAGTAAATATCTATGACCCCAAAGAAAAAATAGGAGAAGGCATATCCCCCATATTTCTTTGTAGAGGTGGGGGGTTACAAGGGTAAGGCACTGTACATAACGTGAGACTTACTCAGTATGTTGGTTAGTTTGGGTGAACCTTTTCCTCCCTTTTAATTTTTATTCTTCATGGAAGGTTCTTCATTGAAAAGAATAGCTTACTGAAAGCAAGAGGGATATGTTGATAGATAAGAGGTGATGTAAGAAAAAAAGTTATCAATGAAATCTATTTTTAAAACGAAATTAACACACACATCTTTGAGATTAAATTAATTAACAGTAAATAAGATAAATTTATATATTGTAGAGGGCTGACTTGGGAGGCCTGAACCCATAATCTCTAGCGTGGCAGCACCCCAGGTGTCTTCCTCAGCTCCACATTCTCTCTTGCCCCCCTATATTCGATCAGTCATCAAGTCCTGTCGATTCTACCTTGATAGCAAGCCTCCTGTACACCTCCTTCTGTCCTCTGACTCAGTGTCCTGGTGCGGGCCATCATCGCCTCACGCTTGGGATAGTCTTTCTGCCTTAAGTCTTCCCCCATTTCAGGCTATCTCCAATCAACTATCAAAGTGATCTCTACTAAAGCACAAGTCTGTCATTATCATCTTTCTCTTCACCCCCATCCAATAAACTTCAGTGATTCCTTATGAGCTCAGTATCAAATATAAAATCCTGTTTGGCATTTAAAGCCCTTCATAACCTGGTCCCTTCCTACCTTTCCAATTTTCTTACTGTGGCAGGGGAAATCTGAAATGACTGAGGAAACAAAGGTTCTGCCTTCTCGACATATTGATTTATTAAGCCATGCATGCCAATTGCAAGACAAATTGGGACCAGGCCTCTTCAGTTTGGCACTGGACCCCAAATACAGGGGGTGACGGACTTTTATGCATTAAAAGAAAACAGCAGGATATAAACCAGGATACAAGATTGGGTATTCTGATTTCTAATTAGAGGAAAGATTAAGGACTTTCCAAATTGGGAAGGGGAGAGTGATCAAGTGTAATTCCCTGAAATCAGAAAAAGAGTTGTTCCCTTCTTCTCCCTGCCAAGTGTCTGTATTCAATCAAAGGAACAAAAAAATCGCAACTGATTGACCGGCATGGGGCCAGTTTTCAGGTAAGACATAGGAATTGCTTAAGATGTATAATTGTGAGGAAAAAAACTCCTTGCATCAATATTTGGATCTGACTGGGTTTCTGGTCAGCATAACCCTAGTAAGGGTTGGGGAACTTGTGGCCTCAAGACCACATGGGGCCCTCAAGGTCTTCAAGTGCAGCCCTTTGAATCCAAACTTCACAGAACAAATCCTCTTAATAAAAGAATTTGCTCTGTAAAATTTGGATTCAGCCAAAAATCCACACCCAAGGACGTAGAAGGCCACATGTGGCCTTAAGGTCATAGGTTCCCCACCCCTTTGTCTAGGTCCTTATTTAAGGGTCTCTTAGCAGCAAGTAGAGGTGGTCTTACTTTCCAGCCATGCAGGGCTAGGTTCAAACAATGCAATACAATTTTCTCTCAACTCCCATAATTGAATAAAGTTTTCTCACGAGACAGAAATTAAGTTAGACCCATAATTGAATAGAAGGGAATTGAGCTAGCTCCAGAATTGAGTCACAAGATGGAGTCAGTGTGGTTCACTCAATTCCCACAATTCCCAATTACACCTTAGCCCCCTCTCCATCTCCTGACTGCAAGTGATTTCACTGTCTGTCCCCCAGGCCTGGAATGTTCTCCTTCTCCATCTCCACCTCCTGGCTTCCAGGGACTCCAAGGAAGTCTCAGCTTAAGTCTTAGCTTCTGTAAGAAACCTCTCTCAGGCTTCCTTTGTCTTATTACCTTCCCTTTGAGGTGATCTCCAGCTGATCCTGCCTGTGTCTTGTTTGTATATCATGGTTTACAGTGTCCCCATTAGACATCGACCTTAGAGAGCAATGACTGGTTTTTGTTATTTCTTGTATTTTCACTGCTTAGCACGTTTCCTGGCACATAGTAGGTGCTCAAGAATTGCTGGCTGACTATCTCAATGTTCTCTGTTATTTATGATGGTATCAGAGAAATGTCGGGGGGGGGGGGCGGAAATGGGCCAGGCCTGGAGTTAGATTAGGGGATAGCCAATGGAAAGTTTGTGGACTGCCCTGGTATCCAAGTAATGTTGAAATAGACAAACTCTCTAACTTCCCAATTCTTAAGATTCCTGAAATCCCATGACCTGCTTCTCCAAGACTCTACCTTAGTCTCACATAGACAAGACCATACCCTGCATCTCAGCATCACCACATGGGTAAAATGGAACATTACTGTGTTGTAAGAAATGATGACCATGATAAATAGAGAGAAGCCTGAAATGACTTGCTTGAACTGAGGAAAAGCAAAACTAGAAGAACCAGGAAAACAATATACATAATAACCACAATAATGTCAATGGAAAGGGCAATCATAAAATAATGGACAATGTTGAAAAGTTACTTACATACATGTGTATGTGTGTATATGTGTATATATACACTCATTTATAGATGTGTACATAGATTTACACATATATGTTTCTACATATTTATAGATTTGCACATATGTGTGTACACATGTATAGATATGTAAATTTTAATGTGTGTATACATGCATGTAGATTTTAAAAATAGATTTATACATGTCATGTATGTGTATATATACAGTCTTCAATCTTCTAGCCCAATCTCTCCCCCAAGCCTCAGTTCTTCATCACTAGCTTCATATTGGACATCAAACATTTCAAACTGATTATCCCAGAAACATCTCACATGCAAAATGTCCAAGACAGAACTAATGATCTTTCCCCCTTAAGCCCACCTCTCACTCAAACTTTTGTCTTCCTGTTGAAGGTACTGCCATTCTCTCCATTACCTAGTACATAACCTGAGTTCTGTCCTTGCTGCCTTACTCTTTATAACCTCACATACTGAAGCAGTTTGCAAATCCTGTTGTCTCTACTTTGATGACATCGTGTCCATTCAGATCTCCTCTCTTCTCGTAGATAGCCACCACCTTAGTTTAAGCCCTCATTGCCCCCTGCCAGAGGACTGCAATGGGCCCGTAGTTGGTCTCCCTTCCTCAAGTCCCTTTCCACATCAGACTAACCTCTGCATTCCTGCCAAAGCAATTTTTCTAAAGTGTAAATCTAACCGTGACATTCTTCTACTAAATAAATTCTAGAATCAGATAGGAATTCCTCCATTTAGTTTTTAAAGCCGTCCGAAAGCTGGCCCCCCCCCCATTTTTTTCAATCTTACTATATCTTATTCTCCATCCCTCACTCTGTGCTCCAGCCAAATAAGCCCTTTTTTCTGTTCCTCATACACAGGACTACATCTCCCATCTCCATGCTCTTGTCCTGGCTGTCCCCCATGGCAGGAATGCCTTCCCACTTACCTCCACCTCGTAGAATTCTTTCTTCAAGACACAGCTGATCCCCCAACTGCTAGTGCCCCCCCCCAACTACCTTTATTTAACTGTATTTATTCTCTTTTTGAGGGCAGCTAGGTGGCACAATGGATAGAGTACAGGCCCTAGAGTCAGGAAGACCTGAGTTCATATCTAGCCACAGATACTTCCTAGCTATGTGACCCTGGCCAAGTCACTTCACCCTGTTTGCCTCAATTTCCTCATCTATAAAATGAGCTGGAGAAGGAAATGGCAAACTACTCCGGCTTCTTTTCCTAGAAAACTCAAGTGGATCATAAAGAGGCAGACATGACCGAAACAACTGAACAACAGCAATCATATCAATTTTGCATGTATAGGTACATGTACATGTTGTATCTCCTGATAGAATATCAACTACTCGAGAGTAGAAATTGTTTCTTCCTTTGTATTTACATTGCTAACACCTAATGCAGCATTTGGCACATAGCAAGTGTTTAATAAATGCTTACTGCCCGATTGAGTGTTAAAAGGACACCAACACAATAGATGGGCCCCACCACAGTGTATATTTGAAGAAGCATGTGGCCAAGAGTCCAGACAGAATGGATAGGCACACACGTGGCCATGTAACCTTGAGCAAGTTATTTAACCCCAATTGCTTAGGGGCGGCCAGGTGGCACAGTGAGTAAGAGCACTGGCCCTTGGGATCGAATCCGGGGTCAGATACTTACCACCACACCCAGAAATAACTGGCCGTGTAATCTTGAGCAAGTTACTTAACCCCAATTGCTTTAAAAAAAAAAAAGAATAGATAGGCATGGATCTTCTTTGTCATAGAGAATGCTCTCAAGGATGAGATCACAGATCTCAGGACTCAAATCTGAGTCTGAAAGAATGCAGTCAATCAATAAACATTTTTGTTTTTGTCATGTCCGACTCTTCCTGACCCCATTTGGGGTTGTCTTGGTAAAGATACTAGAGTGGTTGGTCATTTCCTTCTCTAGTTCATTTTACAAGTAAGGAAGCTGAGGCAAACAGGATTAAGTGACTTGCCAGAGTCACACAGCTACTGAGACAAGATTTGAACTCAGGTATTTCTTATTCCATGCTCAGCTCTCTAGTTTCTGAGCCACCTGGCTGCCCACAAGAAACATTTGCTAAGTGCCTATTATGTTCCAGGCACTGGGCTAAGCAGTGGAGTGTTTCACCGAGAAAAGACTTGAGGGTGGGGAAGAGCATGATCACTGCCTTCAAACATTTAAAAGGCCTTCCTATGGGGAAGGAATTTGATTTGATCTGGAACTCTTGATTCCAGACAACAGAGAAAAGAGGAACAGAGGGAAGTTATAAAGAGGATCGTAAAGAAAAGCTTCCTAACAGTCCAAGCTACCCAAAACAGAAACACTTAGCCTTGGCAGGGAGTGAGGTCCCCATCACAATTCCAATGAGGAGGAAAAGACAGAAATGTTTAAAGACCAATCCAGATTTACAGGGATTTTTAGAAAGGTGAATAAAGAAACTAGAAGCAAGGTTTGGTAGCAGTAGATGACCAAAGCTCTTCGTGACCTAGCTGCCAGAGGTGGGGAACTTGTAGCCTTGAGACCACATGTGACCCTCTAGGTCCTCAAGTTCAGCCTTTTGACTGAATCCAAACTTCACCCAACAAAGTCCCTTAATAAAAGATTTGTTCTGTAAAACTTGAACTCAGTAAAAAGGCTGAAAAGTCTTCACCCTTCCCACCTTACACCCCAACACATAATCTTCCATCCAGTGATACTATGGGCTGTCCCACAAATAAGACCTTCAATCCAGGCATGACTGGGCATTGTCTCCAGGCTTGGAACGCTCTCCCTTTCTGCTCTCTCTACTAAATTCCCTGGCTTCCTTTAAATCCCAGCTAAATTCTCATCTTCTAGAAAGCCTTCCCTAACCCCTCTGTTAATTATTTCCCATTTATCTGGTACATAGCTTGCTTTGAATATATTTGTTTGTCTGTTGTCTCCCCCATTAGATTGTAAGCTCCTTGAGGGCAGAGTCTGTTTTTGCCTCTTTTTGTATGTCCAGAGCTTAGCACAGTCCCTGACACGTAGTAGGCTGCTTAATAAATGTTTATTGACTGACTGACTACCTAATGAACACAAAAGTCCAGCTGCTTTTGTGAGAGTAGTGTCAGGAGAACTAAACCTCAGAATGTACTGAGGTTGTCTAGGAACAAAGGAAAGGAAAACAACAAGGTTTATCTTTAGAAGTTGTGTTGGGGAAAAAAGATGATCATAGGAAAGATAGGGACCTTCCTTGTGGATGGAATGATGATAGTTGAGAGCCACGAGTTTGGAAGATGCTTCTCCAACCAGGAGAATATTCTCTGATTGATGAGGAGGACTGATGAAGAGGACAGAATAACAATGGTCCCAGGGACTTGAAACCCAAGACAGATGGAGAACTAGTTAAGAGGGTAACTGGCTGCACTAGATGATTTGATGTTTTCAGAACCAGTTGAACTATGTCCTAGAGCACAGGTCTCCAAAGTGAGGGCCCTGCACCCCAAGTGGGCTGGAGCAGACCCTCAAAGAGTGACAGACTGGGGGTGGGAGGATGGGTCACCTAGGACTTGTACACAGGGTCCTACAGCCCTGTCCTGGACTTCTAAAGTTACCTAGCAATTCCCCCTCCTACCCCAACACAAACACACCCTCTTCAGCCTCACATACCTAAACAAGCTCTCAATATCTCTCCTTCTGCTCTGGGAGTAAGCTCTCCAGGACTATTATTATTGTTGGTGGTTCTTTGCTCTCCAAGAAGACCATGACATCAGGAAGGTGATGCTATGACTTGGAGTGAATTGGATTCTTGGTTCATGCTGGTGGTGTCCTTACTGTCTCAGTAATTTTTTCACAGCACCCCCTAGACCAAAAGAAATACTGAATTCCATTTATTAAGTACTTAGGTCAAAAATATTAATATCCCATGGTGCCTCAGTAACTTTACTGTGGCTCTGGGATACACAATTTGGGAACCAAGTTTCTAATGGATTTATTTGATCCTGTCAAATTTTTTTTAAATCGGTGATTTGGATAAAAGCCTAATTGACACTCTTATCAAATTTAAAGATGACACAAAGCTGGGATGGCTAGCTGGGATAGGACGTGAGTTTCCCTCATACAACTTAAAGGCTTTAACTAAAAGATGACAAATTATTCCCAGGACCTAATTGGCCTCAGCTTACCTGACTCAACTTCCTTCCCTGCCATCCCTCTCCCCCAATCCTCCACACAGTCAACAGGGAGTTGGACCAAGACAAAGCTGCCCCTGCGACCTTATTGGCCTGGACTTACCTGATGCAACTTCCTGGTCATCTAAGGATATTGAAAAGTCCCGGTCACTCTGAATCTGTACCTCTGAGACTTGGTGGGTTTCCAAGACCACGTGATTCTCCATATCCTGATAACCCACTGACCAGATAGATTTCCAGGTGAAGACAAAAGGGCCATGACCAAAGAATATAAGTGCCACTGTTATCTTGTATATCTTCGTTGTGTTAGGGCAAAGTAAACCTCCTTTGTTAAATGTTCAATGACTTTTTGTCCCCAAATCCAACCTCAACCAAGAGGATATTGATATTAGAACCACACGTCTCACACTAGCTAACACAGTGGGCACCAATATTAGGATTCAAAAAGATTTCAACAGCCTGAAACATCAGGCCAAACCTAATAAAGGATAAATATAAAATAAATTACTTTGACCCCCAAAGCAACTTCCTAACTACAAAATAGGGAATCTGCCACTAGATTGTACTTTATCTGAGAAAGATCTGTGGGTTTTAGTAGACTGAAAGCTCAATAGCAGTCAATGGTATAATAACCTTGGGCATTTGTAGGGCATTGCTTCCAGGAATTTGTAAGTAATAGTCCCATTATACCCTGGCCAGCCCACACTGAGAATCTGTGATTGCATTATCCATAAAGCTTTCCCAGCAGAGACAAGTAGAAAAGATTCCTGCTCCAATATGGCTCAAATGAGAAGATGCCTAAGGACCAGCTCAGAGATTCTGTGCTTCTGTGACTGTGTCATCTGATATCACATCCACCTTGAAGATCACTTAGCACAACGTCCTTCCCAGGGAAGACATAACTTCTACAATAACCATTCAATCAATCACTTGATCAATCAGTCAGCCAGCACTTATTAAGGTTTATCATGATTCCAAGCAAACACATACTGATTTAAAAAAAAAAAAAGGCTAGGTGGCACAGTGAATAGAGCACTGGCCCTGGAATCAAGGGGACCTGAGTTCAAATCCAGCCTCAGACACTTAACACTTACTAGCTGTGTGACCTTGGGCAAGTCACTTAACCCCAATTGCCCTGCCTTCCCCCCAAAAAAAGGTTTATTATAATAAACATAACCAATACATAATTTTAAAATGAGGCATATAATCACACATAAAACATTAAACTCATCATAAGAAAGTATAATCAAACTAATTAATAAAGAGACAACAAAAATGGTGTTTGTGCTGGGTTTCTCTCTGACTGCCTAAAGTTCCTCTGACTCTTTTTTTTAAACTTTTTTTTTGCATTTCTTCTTCTTCTTCTTCTTCTTCTTCTTCTTCTTCTTCTTCTTCTTCTTCTTCTTCTTCTTCTTCTTCTTCTTCTTTTCTCCTCCTCTTCTTCTTCCTCCTCCTCCTCCTCTCTCTCCTCCTCCTCCTCCTTCTTCTTCCTTCCAAAAAGGATTAAGTGACTTGCCCAGGGTCACACATCTAGTAAGTGTCTGAGGCTGGATTTCACTCAGGTCCTCCTGACTCCAGAGCCAGTGCTCTATCCACTGTGCCACCAAGCTGCCCTGCCTCTTCTTTCTCTACATTTTCTCTCTTGGTATTCTCATCAGCCCCCAGAGGTTCAATTATCTTCTCTATACAGTGATTACCAAATCTACATATCCAGCTCTTTTGATCTCCAGTCCCACATCATTTGCTTTTTTTTTTCAATTTTATTTTATTAAATTTATCTACTTTAAGTTTACAACATTCAATTCCACAATCCTTTGAGTCCCAAATTTTCTCCCTCCCCCTCTACACCCCATGGCGTCACACAATCCAATATAGGCTCTACAAATATCTTTGCATTAAGCATTAGTTAGATTGTAAAGAAGAATTATAACCAATGACTTGAAAAACAAGAAAGAAGGAATGAAACAAAACTAAACACAAAAGAGAGAGCAAGTAGTTTGCTTCAATCTGCATTCAATCTCTGTAGTTCTTTTCTCTGGATGTGGATATCCTTTCCCTCATGAGTCTTTTGGAGCTGTCTTGTAACCTTGCATTGCTCAGAGGAGCCCAATCTATCAAAGTCAGTCATCACACATACAATGTGTCTGTAATTGTGTACAAAGTTCTCCTAGTTCTGTTCCCCTTACTCAGCATCAGTTTATATAAGTGTCTCCAGGTTATTATGAAGTCCATTTACTCCTCATTTCTTACAGCACAATAGTATTCCATTACATTCATATACCACAACTTGTTTAGCCATTCCCAATTGATGGACATCCCCTTGATTCCCAATTCTTTGTCACCACAAAAAGAGCTGCTATAAATATTTTTGTGCAAATGGGTCTTCCTCCCACTTCTATGATCTCTTTAGGATACAGGCCTAGAAGTGATATTGCTGGGTCAAAGGGTATACACTTTTTTATAGCCCTTTGGGCTTAGTTCCAAATTGCTCTACAGAATGGTTAGATCAGTTCACAATTCCACCAATAATGCATTAGTGTTCCAATTTTTCTACATCTTCTCCAGCATTTATCATTTTCCTGTTTTATCCTGTTAGCCAATCTGATCAGCGAGGTGTGGTACCTCAGAATTGTTTTGATTTGCATTTCTCTAATCAATAATGATTTAGAGCATTTTTTCAAGTGTTTATAGATATCTTTAATTTCTTCCTCTGAAAACTACCTGTTCATATCCTTTGACCATTTATCAATTGGCCTAGTCCCACATCAATTGCCTAGTAGACATCTTCACTTGGGCATCTCGTAGGCGTTTTATACTCAATGTAACCAAAACATGTTTATCTTTATCCTTCCTCCTAACCCACTTCCCCTTCCTCCAGACTTCTCTATTTCTGTCACTGGCACTATCATCCTTCTAATCACCCAGGTTTACAACCTTGGATTCATTCTCAACTCTTCCTTCCTTCTCCTTATCCCTTTATATGCTATCAGTTGCCAAACATTGTCATTTCTACCTACATAACATCTACACAATCCTCTTGTATCTGTCCCCATATCTCCATTTACATGGCTACCTCCCTAGCCATGTTAGTTCAGGCCCACATCTCAGGCTCACCAAGATTATTGCAATAGTTTTCTAACTGGTTTCCCAGCCTCCAATCTCTCCCCTCTCAAATCTATTTTCTTCACACGTCTGACATTTCCAGTCTCCTGTTCAAGAAACTTTGTTGTTCTTCATTCATTCAGTCACGTCTATTTCTTTGTGACCCCATGAACCACAGTACACTAGGTCCTTCTATCTTCTATTGTCTCCTGATGTCTGTTTGAACTCATGTTCATTGATTCCATGACACTAACTATCCATCTTACCCTCTGCCCATCCCATTCTCCTTTTGACTTCAATCTTTCCCTACATCAGGATGTTTTCCAGTGAATCCAGTCTTCTCATTGTGTGGCCAAAGTATTTAATCTTCAGCTTCAGTAGTTATCCTTCAAATGAACAGTTTGAATTAATTTCTCTAAGTATTGATTGATTTGATTTCCTTGCTGTCCAAAGAACTCTCAAAAATTTTCTCTAGCACCACAATTTGAAAGCATTGATTCTGTGGCACCAGCTTTCCTCATAGTCCAACTCTCACAGTCATGCATTGCTACTGGTAAAACCATAGCTTTTACTATATAGACCTTTATCAGCAAGGTAATTTCTCTGTTTTATAGTATGCTGTCCAGATTGGCCATCACTTTCCTTCTAAGGAGCAAGCATCTTTTAATTTCATGGCTGCAATAATCCTTGAGCCCAAGAATATAAAATCTGACACTGCTTCCATTTCTTCTCCTTCTGTTTGACAGGAAGTGATGAGACCAGTTGCCATGATTTTAGTTGATTTTTTTTAACCAAACTAGGCAATAATGATGTTTCTTATACCCCCATGCCTTTACACAGGCTATTCTCATGCTTGTAATGTTTTCCATCCTCATCTCCATCTCTTGAAATCTCTAGCTTCCTACAAGACTCAGTTAAAGAGCTACTTTCTACAATAGGCCTTTCCTGATTCTCCTAATGCATAGTCCTCTGCTATAAAAATTACTTTGAATTTATTTTGTATGTGTGATCAGCAAAGTGGGGGGAGGGAGTGGAGGGTTAGTAGGAGGAGGAAACAGGTGAATGAGGACCCAATCTTTAGAGCATGTTCATATGTGTTCTTCCTGGTGGGCCAGGTGAACTTGTTCAGATATTCCCTACCTCATTCTAATCTAATAGGCAGCGACTTGGTGAGACTACTTCTAGCCACAAATGACTGAGGGACTGGTATTGTGTGTTGACAGAGTCTTCTGGCTGGGTAAGGAGCTGGAAGGAGTGATAACTCCTTGAATTACAAAACAGAATTGAATGTGCACATGAAGTTGTGATTTGCTCCTCTGTCAGGCCCCTTTTTGTTTCTTTTCTTTCCTGAAGGTGAGTGTGGTAGAGCTACTTGAACTGCTGGGTGAAGGGAAGAGTAACTGCCTTCTCTTCCACTTGGTTGCCATGTGTCTATGAGTATACAGTATCTTTGTTTCTTTTGTGTTTGTTGTTTCCTAATTTTAAGTAAATGGGTCTTCTTGGAAGAGAGTGCCAGGGGACCAGAATATTCATCAGAGTGATCACAAGTCCAACAGAATCAGTAGTAGATGGGTAGAGACTGATGAAACAGAAAGTATCTGCAGTGGAGAGAGAAAGATGGTCCCCTGAGGATGATGCAGCTTCAGGCACTATGACCCCTCATGACAGAGAGAAATGTTGGATATAGATTGTAGAAAGGCACCCATTTGGGGGGGCCTAGCAAAAAGCTATATCCAAGGGAAATACCCTCTTAGCAAGTACCCTTTTCTAAAAGCTAATAGAGTTCTATTGGCTGATTGATAATAAGGAGCACACCAGACAGGGGCTCATAAGTAATAATACTAGAAATCCCATTCCCTGAGAGTTACCCTTTAGGATCCTTATCAGTACCCAGCCTGCCAAAGAGTGGGAGTTGAGATAATAAGTCCAGAGGGAGTGCTACATATATTTTGTATTTACTTACCTGAGTATGGGTTGTTTCTTCCCAGTAGAACATAAGCTTTTTGGGAGTAGGAACTGTTTCATTTTCATTTATATAGTACAGCACCTACCTACCACAGATCATGGCACATAGTAAACATTTAATAACTGCTTATTGAATTGAATTTCATTTAGAAAAAAATCAGGGAAGGCTTCCCAGAGAAGAATCATGAACTGAAAGGAGTGGCAGCTTTCTTTGATAAGAAAGAAAGTTTCTCAGCTTCCTGTAATCAAGTGAACCTCCCCACGCCTCTTACCCCTGAGAGAAGAGAACATCAGAACATTTTCCTGCTGGTGGTGGAGCAGGAGTCTCTGGAAGCTGGCCCATGTTTTTTTATGATGGTGTGTGTTGAGAACACAGCTTGAGCATGTGGAGGATGGAAAGTTAGTGTTTGGTTTGAGTGATCAAGAGAGATTAGATAATGTGACTGTGTGGAAGGTGAGGGAGTGTTGCTTGGAGTAAGTGTTTGTCAGTGAGTTATGATTTCATGCTTGAGTCAGTTGGGAGTGTGTTCAGGTACACATCTCTAGGTAATCTGAATGAGGGTTTCCAGCCTCTGGGTGTGAATTGCTGGAGGGTTTGGAAATGTGGTTAAAATGGGCAGTGAGGGGGAGGTGGAGGTTCGTACTTTGTGCCCTGGGAATGAATGCACGGTGAGTCCTGGTGCTGATTCCCAAAGAACAATATTCATATTTTGGGAGATGTGGTGATGAATGGAACAGTTCCAAGTCTCCAATTGTCTTGCAAAGAAAAAGGCAGTAACTGAGGGAACACAATTGTAAACAAAGATTGGTGAGAGATTGAGCTGGAGATCATGTGTCAGAGAGTTGCCTAATGAAACCTGGAAGAAAGATAAGGATTTTGGGAGTCAGAGACACCTTCATGGAGTGTACAGTCTAATAGATACAGTTAACTCTAATACATAATATTATGTAGGCAGAAGCAATATGGAATCTTAGGGGGGAAGTTGTAAAAAATGTGGAATGATCACAAAACTGAGTGTACTCAAGATTTTAAAAAGATTTTCTTTTTTCAATAAGATATATAGATAATGGGGTATAGAAATTCATCTTGCCCTACAAGAAAGTAAGGGCAAATGGAGTAAGGAAGGGATGGGGGATATATGAGAAGGCAGACTACAGGAAGGAGTAATCAGTATGTTTGCCATCTTGGGGTGGGGGGTAGGGGAAAGATAAGGAGAAAATTTGAAACTCAAAATCTTGTGGAAATGAATGTTGAAAACTAAAAATAAATAAATAAATTCTGAAAAAAGTTTTTTTTTCTTCCCACCCCACAATTATTCAATAAGCATTAACCAAATACTCTTCATATGCCCAGTACTTGTCTGGCTGCTGGGATTAAAAATAGAGAAGTGAGACCGACCCTACTCTACTGGGGTGGGGGTTAATACAACACAGAATTTTCAAGCTTATAAATCAAGCAAGGTGTTATTACCTTTTATTCTTTCCTGGGCTATATGGGCTTTTTGGCTCTGTGAAGTTTCATTATGGCTTTCTTCACTAGGAACTGGGAACTCTCCAGACACCTTCAGTGAGACCAAATGCTTCATATTCAACATGCCAGATTTCTGAAAGGTCTCTTTTCTCTCTAAGGCTCAGAGTACCGAGGGAAAAGGCATGACATCTATTGTTCCCAACCCGCCCCACCCCACCCCACCTCAGTCTGGAGCTGAGTGTTGAAGGCTCAGGAACTTGATCAGTCTTTGGGGAACTGGCCAAGTTCAAGATAATATGAACAACAATGACAACAATAACTAGCATTTATAAGGCACTTTAAGGTATGCAAAGCACTTTACAAATATTATCTCATTTGACCCTCACCATAATCCTGTGAGATATGTGTTATTATTTCCCCTATTTTACAGATGAGGAAACTGAGGCAAACAGAGGTTAAGTGACTGGGGTCACATAGTTAGTATCTAGGGCAGAATTTGAATCCAAGTCCAGTGTTTTCTAATGGATAAATCAGACACCAATTTATTTAGTGATCTGGGCTATGATGGAGAGGGTACAGTGGGATTCTCTTGCCTGATCTCAGAAAGCAGATCCAGGAGCAATGCAAGGAAAGTTATAGGAAGGCAGATTTTTAACTCAACCCCTAAAAATTAGAACCATCCAGGACATAGCGAGTTTCCTAAGCCTGGAGGTCTTCAAGCAGAAGCTATTGGCCATTTGTCAAAGATAATGGGCAGGGAGATGCATGTTCCAGTTTGGGCTGGGTCAGACTTTGAGATGACTTCCAGCTATATGATTTTGTGAGAAAAAGGTAGGAGAATACAGGCATTTAAGGGAATAAATCATAAGAAAACTTACAAAGAAAGCAAGCAATGACAGGGGATGAGGGTTTTGGTAAAGGTAGGTAGGGTGAGGAGAGAACATACCTCACCTCCCTGGCAGGTGGGGGGTTTTATAGCCTACACAGGGAAAGGAACAACAGAAATTGTCCTAACAGAGCAAGCGGTGCCCTGGGCTAGGTGAAGCAACCTGGTAAAATGGGGAAAAGCCCTGGCCTGAGAATCAGGAAGGCCTGGGTTCAAACCCTACCTCACATATTCATCACCTGTGTGCCAACCTCTCTGAATCTCAGTTTATTATTATTTAAAATTATTTTTTGAGGGGTGGCCAGGTAGCACAGCAAGTAAGAGCACCGGCCCCAGAGTCAGGATGACCTGGGATCGAATCCGGGCTCAGACACTTAGCACCCACCCAGAAACACCTGGCCGTGTAACCTTGAGCAAGTTACTTAACCTCAGTTGTTTAGGGGTGGCCAGGTGGCGCAGTGAGTAAGAGCACTGGCCCCTGGGATCGAATCTGGGTTCAGATACTTACCACCACACCCAGAAATAATTGGCCATGTAACCTTGAGCAAGCTACTTAACCCCAATTGCTTAAAAAAAATTATTTTTTGGAGGGGAGAAGAGAAGGCAATTGGGGTTAAGTGACTTGCCCAAGGTCACAAAGCTAGTAAGTGTCAAGTATCTGAGGCTGGATTTGAACTCAGGTCCTCCTGACTCCAGAGTTGGTGCTCTATTTCACTGTGCCACCTAGCTGACCCAGAATCTCAGTTTTCTCATCTGTAAGAAGAAGGTAATAATAATAGCAGCCATCTCATAAGATCTAATGAGATAATATATGGAAACATTTAAGGGCTGTATGATCAATCATCAACCACTTATTAAGCACCCAATTTCTACTGGCTACAGTGTTATTACTATTATCTTGGTCCAAGTTTCTCCAGACTTGGTCCAGAATTTAAGTATGTAAAATAGTCATTCCCATATAATATTTCATAAACTTATCATAATTTTATTATTATATATCTGGAAGATATCTAAATGTAGGTTAGGTATGGGTAGTGTCTCATTTCCATTGACATTAGTACCACCTTCCCCACTCTGTTTGATTCACAGAGAAACACACTCACATTATGGTTTAATATGTCTTTGCTGCAGTGAAATCAATCCTTTGGTCAACAGCCATTTTTTAAACACCACTTTGTTCCAGATATCAGAGTAACAAAAACAAGTAAAGTAGTCTCTTCCCTCGGGGAACTCACATTCTCCTGGAGGAGACAATATGTATATAAAATAACTTTGAAAAGATGTGGTAGGAAAGTTCCAAGGAGTGTCTTGTCATGATCAGTTGTAGGATCTGGCATCTGCAAACTCAGCAGCTCCCCAAGAAATGGCTGTTTACCACTTTACCTTTTCAATGACGTGACAAAGCCATCAACAGGGGACAGGTGTCATTTCCTGCCAATGTCACAGTCACAGAGTAGTGGAAAATACCATCTCCTGGTACCCAGTCTGATTTGTTAAGCAAATGCATTAACTGAGTCAGGGTCAGGAGCCATCTGGATCATTTTCCTTGTATTCCTACTCAGCAAGCAGCCATACCCTCTCTGCTTCCCTTCTGGCTAGGCTCCATCAGGTCTCTTGTGTCTCCAGCATTCCAGATGGCTGTGGCCTTGGATTCCCAGTGGCCCAAGAAAGAGATAGGGAGTCCTCTACCAGGCAAGGTAACCCCCGTTCAGTGGTTTCTCAGAGCATACCACAGTGTGGTTTGGCTCTACCTAGTAGCTTGCTGTGGCTTTGTTGTGGATGTCTTCAAGAAATCAACTGTGTTTTTAAAAAGCCCTACTCAGTATGACAATTCATGTCATTCTTGTCACTTTCGCTTCTGAGTATTTTCATCTCATTCCTGTTTATTTTCCCTGAAGTATAAAGGCACAGGGTAAAACTAAAGGAATGAAAAGGAAAGCTACACCCATGAAAACACAGGGCTTCATAAATCAACATGGCAACATGGGTAATCTACAATACTGAAGTTATTTGGGACTACAAAAACTTTGTCTGAATGCCCTGACTGGAAACCTCCTTTCTTACTTCCTTTGGTATGGAGATGAGCCTGATCATACAAGGTTACAATAACAGAGAACAGATTTTAGCATAGTGTTCTATATGAGAAAGACATAAAGAATGGGCCTGATAACAGACTGTATATGGGAAGCAATGCACTACAATCCAAAGACTATCCACTCAGAGGACCTGTATTCAGATTCATATCCTTTCTCTGATGCTTACTACCTGTGTGACCTTGAATTTATAATTTTTAAAATTTAAAATTTTATTTATTTTATTTTAAATTTTTTATTCTTTTGTTTTTTCACTTTTTCCACTTTTTAAAAATTCTGAACTTTAACACAAAATGATAACATTTCTATAAACACAGCAGAACACAAAAGAAGGGCAAGCATATATGAAATTGTGAATCTCCATCTCATAACATTTGATTTTTCCAAAAAAATATAGGTATATAATATTCCACACATTTCTTTCAAAACTGTCTTGCATGTCCTTTTTTTACAGTCTTTTTTTATTTTGAGTTCCAAATTCTCTCCCTCCTTCCAGATCCTCCCCATCCATTGAAAAGACAAACAATAGATTACCCATTACATGTCAAGTCATCTAAAACATATTTCTACATTAGATGCATTGCAAAAAAAATCCAAAAAAATATACTTCTATCTATACTCATAGTTCATCAGTTCTCTCTCTGGAAGTCAATAGCATTTTTCATCATGAGTCTTTTGGAATTATAGATCATTGTGTTGATCATAGTAGCTAAGTCTTGCACAGTTGATTATCATTCCACACTGCTGTTACTATGTACAATGTTCTCCTAGTTCTACTCTCTGACCTTGGACAAGAAATTGTTCTTTCCTGAGCCTCAGCTGCTTCATCTGTAAAATGAGGAATTCTAGATGGCCTCCAAGGTCCCTACCAGCTCTTGATCTATGTATGAGCTTATTATAAAGTGGTATGCCTTTTAGGCGTGGACAATTTTGATGAGGAAAAGGGAAAAATAAAGGAAAGTTATAAAAGAAACACTGAAGAAAAAATCCTGAAAGAAAAGACATTCAGAGTAAAGACAGCCAGTGTCTAGTCTCCAAGCATCTAGTTTACATACTACTAATATGAGAACCTTACTGTTGTTGTCTGGGAAACTCTAATGCTTAGAACTATTTAGGAGCTATCAGATAATTATACATTGCCTACTTGTGATTTGACAGTCAGAAATATGGATTTTTGTTTCTTACTATCAAATAGAAGTGATTCATTTTACGTGGAATCCTACTTGCTTTGGAGAAGGATTCATTAAGAACAGCTCTCTTGGGGATAAAAGATTAGACATCCACATGGTTCTGAGAAGAGTCCTTGGAGTTAGGTCCAAGAATCAACTTCAGAACTGGATCACAACAATCTCAGAGCCTGCACTGCCACCTGCTCCTGGGAAGAGCTTTTTGGAAGAAAATGTTTGCTCCTCAGAGGAGATTGGAGGAAAAGCTTTGCTGCTTGGCAGGACCAATTGAAGGAAAAGCTTCACAGTTTGAGGGTTAAGATCCTATCTTTACTTTTCCTGGACTACCTGAGATATGGAAACCTCTTAGATTCCAACCAAAAGAGCAGAGCTGGAAAAGCAGACACCAAGCTTGGAAGAAATTCTTTTGGCTTAAAAAGCATAATGCTGCCTCAGAGCCCAACCTAGGGAGCAGACCAGGAATGGCTCTGCAGATCTCAGGCTTAGAGATTCTCTTTTAATTAAAAAGCTTAATACTACCTTGGAAGACCAGAGGGAAGGTGGTATCCAGCCAAGAAGTGATTCTGCTCAGCAAGAGAGCAGAGAGATCCAGAAAAGAAGTTATCTTACCCATCAATGAACTATTGTGTAGACTATTCCTGAGAAGGCTATTGGACATCAAAGCCAATAGTCCAGAATTGTCTTGCCTTATCCGCATGTACTCTCTACTCATGTGTTTCTACATTATAGTTTTATAAGTTTATACCCTTTATCCCCCACAGACATCATGCCTTAGGGAGAGTATGTACTGGTTTTATGGTGGAATGTTATATTTAAAATTATACCTTTTTTGCCTTCTGTTTAGTCATTTTTCTGATTTAATGGTGTCATCTTGGCTGATCTATAAAACAGGAACTGCACTGATGGGGGCTCAGGAGATAGAATTGTGAGTAGCAGGATCCTGAAGGGAGATATAGTCAGCAGAGGGGACCTAAATTGCCATTCTGAGTGGGAATCCCACCCCCACCCCCACCCCTGCTGTGATCTTTAGATATACTACACTATCATCAACCCCCTGAAAAAGATTATCCAAATCACTAATAATAAGTAAAGTGCAAATTAAAACAACTCTAGATGTAACAACTCATACCCATCATGTATTTGATAGTCTGTCACGTAGAAAAGTGCCTCCAAGCAGAAACTAGGCAGAATTAAGAGCGATAGATATAAGTGGAAAAAAGGCAGATTTAGACTTGACATAAGGGGAAACTTAGAGCTGTTAAAAAGTAGCATGAACTGTCCCAGAAGGTAATATAGGAAACAAGGGTGGAAGGGAAGAAATATTTATTAAATGCCTACTATATCAGGCACTATGCTAAATACTTTACAAATATTATCTCATTTGATGCTCACAACATCCTGGAGAGATAATGATATCATTATCACCCCCATTTTACAGTTTATTAAACTGAAACAGACAGATGAAATGACTTGTCCAGGGTTCACACAACTAGGAAGTGTGTGAGGTCAAATTTGAACTCAGGACTTCTTGACTCCAGGTCCAGAACTCTATGCCCTGCACCACCTAGCTGCCTCATTGGGTGTGTACTCACCATACCTAGAGGTCTTTAAATGGAAGCTGGGTGACCACTTGTTAGGAATGCTGTTGAGAGAATCCCTTCCACTCCTGAGATTCTGGGACTTCATTGCAACACAGAGAACACAAAGAAAGGAGATTTTTAGAAAAACATAGTGGGAAAATATAATTTAGTATTAAGAAATGAAAGAAGCCAAAAGGGCTGTTAACCACTCAGAAACTTTCCATCTGTGGCCAGTTGGTACTCTTTTTAGAAAAAGATTTGGAAGGCACTTAATAGAGAGAGAACTGAATAACAACCCCCATCACCACCATTTTGTACAGAAGTTTGACTAATAGAAAGCAGTTGCTGAGAAGCAGAATGGCATAATGGATACAGAGCTGGCCTCAGAGTCCAGAAGACTTGGGTTCAAGTGCTCTCTACCTATGAGACCTTAGATAAGTCACTGGAGTTCTCAGGGAACCCAGGCAATTTCCTTAGAGTAGAAGTCACAGAGAAAGGTGCCTGGATGGATTAGTGGAGGAAATTCATTACCTGTAGCTCCCAATACCAGTGAAATTTCAGGTCTTGTTAAAGCATTTGCTACAACTTGGAGCCTCAGAGAGTTCAGAAAACATTTCATCCAATAAATACTTGATCTCCTTTCCATGTGGAAGACCAAAGGCAACTCCTGTTCAGAATGTAAATTAATTTGCAAGATGTTATGGAGAGGAAGTGGGCAGTTATGCAGCACAGTGGACAGAGTGAAGGACCTAAAGTCAGGAATTCATCTTCCTAGGTTCATATCTGACCTCAGACACCTAATTAGCTGTGTGACCTCTGGGCAAGTCACTTTACCATGTTTGCCTCAGTTTCCTCATCTAAAAAATACACAGGAGGAAGAAATGGCAAACCATTCTAGTATCTTTGCCAAGAAGTCCCCAAAAAGGGGTCAGGAAGAGTCAGATGTGGCCAAAATGACTGAACAACAAACAATAGAGAGGAAAGTTGGGATATCTTAAACAGTATTGCCCCCTACAATAAATAATAAAGTGAAAACCAGAGTTGTAGGAAGTTTAATATGATGATGAGATCTATATTCTGTGGAGGATCAAAAAAAAAAGAAGAAAAAGATCCATATGTCCAAGTATATTTGTACCAGCAATTTTTGTGATGGAAAAGAACCAGAAACTAAGGGGATGCCTATCAATTGGGGAATGGCCACACATGTTATGGTACAGGAATGTGATGGAATACTGTTGTGCTCTAAGAAATGATGAAAGAGATGACTTCAGAAAAACTGGGAAAGACTTATATGTACTAATTCAGCGTAAAGTGAGTAGAACCAAGAAAACAAAATTTTTAATTAAAAATATTTTTTCCAATTACACATAAAGGCAATTTTTAACACTTGTTTTTTAAGCAGGGCAACAATTTATACAATAACAATGACCCTGTAAAGACAAAAAAAGTTTTTAAAAAACTGACTTTAAGTCAGTCAGTCAATTATACATTTACTGAGTGCTTATTATGTGCCAGACACTGTGCTAATCACTGGAGACATAAAGAAAAAAAATTTTTTTAGGTCTCAAGGAGCTCTAGGAGACAACATATTAACAATTATGTATAAACAAAATATAGACAGCATAAACTGAGGGTAGTCTCAGAGGTAAGGCGCTAAGATTAAGGAAGACAGAGAAAGTCTTCTGTTAGAAGGTGGAGTTTCAATTGAGACTCAGACATCAAAGACGCCAAGGTCATCTGCTGCATCCCAGGTCAATAGTCTTGACTTTTGTCCTGCCTTTGGATGACTCAGGAAGAGAGGGTGAGGCTGAATACTTTGTGCAATGCTGCCTCACTTACATCCAGTTCACAAGCCATCATTGGCCCTCTTTGAAACAAAGGATGAACAATAACATGAAGAAGCCAGGGAAGCCAGTTGGGAGAGATGAAGGAGACAGTTCCAGGCATGGGGGACAGAGTTAGGAGATGGAGTGTCTCTTTTGAGGAACAGCAAGAAGGTCAGTGTTACTGGATGCCAGACTATGTGGAAGGGAGAGAAAAGAATGGGAAGGTAGGAAGGGTCCAGGTTATGAGGAGCTTTGGATACTAAAAAGAGGACTTTATATTTGATCCTGGAAGTAATAGGGAGAAACTGGAATTTATTGAATGGGATGGGGGTGATATATTCAGATCTGAAGATTAATTTGACAACTGAGAGGAGAAGGAAGGAAGAATAACCAGAAGGCTATTGTAAGAGTCCAGATATGAGGTAGGCTTGCTCCAGCATGGTAGCAGTGTCAAAGAAGAGAACAGGCTATAGATGAGAGATTCTATGAAGGTAGAAATGACAGGACATGGCAACAGATTGGTTATGGATGGTCTACTGAGGGCGACACCTAGGTTGTGAGCCTGGGTGACCGGGAGGATGGTGGTGACTTCAAGAGTAATGGGGAAGTTCAGAAGGAGTGAAAGATCATGAGTTCACTTTTGGACATATTGAGTTCAAGATGTCTGGGGGACATCTAGTCTGAAGTGGATCAACTCAGACCTCTGATGAACACAATATCCAACAATTCCAAAGAGCCCATGATGAAACATCCTACCCACATTCTGAGCACAAGGCAATGAACTCAGGGAACGTATTGAGCCATATTTTTTGTACATGGCTAATGCTGAAATTAGCTTTTCTTGACTACACATATTTGTTGGAAAGGTTTTCTTTTTTCCTCCATTGGGGCGGGGGGACTGAAAGAAAGAAAATATGTTTTTGTTCATTAAAAAAATAAATTTTAAAAAAGTTTAGTTGTGATATCCAACTAAAGTAGATTATCTCAAGACCATTTAACAATTAAATTAGAAGCATATGAAAAATGGAATAAATTTGCTAGTATTTTCCTCTCAATCTATTTTCATCAAAAATTCAATGAACCCACCAAGTTTGGAATTAAGTACCGTATGTGCTCTATGAGGCTTCTGAAATGGACACTAAAAAAAATGAAGAGTAAGGAGCTACTGCATCAGATCCAGAAGAAATCTGACCTGAAGGTAACTATATCTAAGAGGGGAGGATCCCAAAAGTTCAGAAACAAACGTGTTGAGCATGTCTATGATGAAAAGATGAGAAGGCAACAACAGATGGCTTTTGCACGCAGCTTTCTACATCTGACTATGTATTTACAGTCACATGATTAAAAGATGCAGAAAATACAGGGTCTTACTCTATTATTTTTTTTTAAAGTATTAGACTTGGTAGAGCAGATCTTAACCTTAAAATCTCTCTTTCAATAAGGCATCTTTCATGCATACATTAAGGTACTACAAGATTCCTGGATAGATGAGACCACCAAGATAAGTTTGTCCAGTCACTCTCTGATGACTGGGATCAGGAAAGGCTTGAAGGAGGAGAACGGAGCCTTCACAAAGTGTTCACCACTGTCTTGGAGGATGGTCTTGGGCAGAGTCCAAATGGAAGAGAGGATTCCTGAAAGACAGTGGGAAAATCCAGATGCTGCTGCTGCCAGATGATATTATTCTGATTGCATTAAGCCCCTGAATACTATAGAGCATCCTTCAGCTGAGCCAAGACCACTCAAGAGAGATTGCCATAATATTCCATACAGAAATCCCCCACAAAGGATAACCAGGCTATGACATGCATTTATATGGACAATCTATTGAGTTCATCTAAAGTATAGTATCTTGGACAGGCACCAAAGATACAAAAGGATCTGGACCCAGAACTGAATGAACGGAAGAGAGTGGGCTAGACTAAATTTGAGAAACTGTACAGCATGTCCAATGATATCAAGCTGTTCTGTGACATCTTTTAAACACAAATACTATATACAGGTACTGGAGTATAGAAATCCATCTTGCCCTGCTAGAAAGTTGGGGGAGGATATAAGAGAGAACAGATTGGGGGAAGGGGTATTCAGTAGACTCGTTATCTTGGGGTGGGGGTAGGGGAAAGATGGTGAGAAAATTTGTTACTCAAAATCTTGTGGAAATGAATATTGAAAACTAAAAACAAATAAATAAATTGAGAAAAAAAATCACAAATACTTTTCCATTCCTATCATGAGTACAGTGGTTAGGGAACTGGAACTGGAGTCAGGAAGATCCGAATTCAAATCCAGAATCAGATACTAGTTGTGTGACCCTCAGCAAGTCACTTAAGCCATAACTACCTCAATGTTTTCAGTTATAAAATGGGGCTACTAGTAGAACCCACTTCTCAGGTTTATTGTAAGGATTAAATGAGATATTTGTAAAGTGCTTCCCACAGTTCCTGCCACATAAATGATTATTTCCTTCCTTCTTATTGAAAGGGAATTGGAGAATGATGCCAATGTTCTCCTGGTGCTAGGGTGCAAGTGCTGGCAGGTCCCATCAACCTAGAGCTTGAGCCTAATGATGGACTCTTTCTATTGTCAGAGAACAGGCCTGGTAGAGACCAGAGAGGCTCACTGTCAGACCAACACATATATGCTTTAATTCTAAAGGTAATCAACTTTTTAAACATAGCAACTCCAAACAGATTGTATGTTAAGTGGTCAGAATCTATGTTAGTGGAGGGATTGCACACACTGATGAAATCACAGATACCTAAAATCACTGAAGCATCCTCCAGGTGAAGCTACATTCCACAGAATGTCCAAAGACCCAGAAGAAGGCCTCCAGTATATTAGGCAGCTCACAGATGGAGTTTTTACACGAGGATATGAAAAAGAACAGCGTTAGTTCTCAGCTCTCCCTGCCCTCACCTTCTCAGATGAGAATCTTGCCTCATGTTTTGTGGAAAAAATGGAGGCCATTCACCATGAGCTCCTTCTTCTTCTCATAGCATATCACTCAGATGCCTTCTACCACCATTTCCTCCTTCTTTCATGGCTCACAATATGAGGCAGCCCTTCTCCTTGCCAAGGAAAACCCTTCTTTCTACTTGCACAAGGGACCCCCTTCCATTCCATCTACTTGCCTCAGGGCTCTCCCCACTCCAGTCTATCTTTCATTTAGCTCCCAAAATGATCTTTCTAAAGCACAGGACTGGCCCTATTATCTCCTTATTCAATAAATTCCAGTGGCTCCCTATTGTTTTCAGGATTGAATACAAAATCCTCTGTTTGGTGTTCAAGCCTTTCACAAACCAGCCCCTTGCTACTTTCTCAGTCTTTTTACACCTTAGTCTCTGCCACGTAACTTTCCACTCCAGAGACACTAGCCTTCTGGCTGTTCTCCAAACAAGACACTCCATTTCTTTCTCTTCATCTCCACCTTTTGGCTTCCCTGGCTCTCTTTAAGTCTCATCTAAAATCCCATCTTCTGCAGGAAGCCTTTCCCAACCCCTCTTAATCCTATGTGCCTTTCCTCTTTTACTTGTTTCCTATTTATCCTGGATATGGGTTGTTTGTACATATTTGTCCATTTGTTATTTCCCCCTGTTAGGTTATGAGCTCCATGAGGGCAGGGATGGTCTTTTGCCTTTCTTTGCTTCCCTAGATCTTAGCACTGTGTTTGGCACACAGTAGTCACTTAGAATGCTTGCTAAGTGACTGTTAGGATGAGGAGATTGTATGGATTATAATTCATACTATTGGATGGAGATCATGGAACCACCGAAGTATTGGTATATTGCAGACAAACAAGGGAAGTTATTGGAGTGAGTGGAATGATTAAAGTTGGATAGAATTATTTAGGGGTGGTAAAATTTGGGTAATATTGGGGTGGCTAGGTGGCACAGTGAATAGAGCACTGGCTGTAGAGTCAGGAGGACCTGGGTTCAGATCCGGCCTCAGACATTAACACACACACACACACACACACACACACACACACACACACAAACCTAGTCGTGTGACCTTGGGCAAGTCACTTAACCCCAATTGCCCTCCAAAAAAAATTGGGTAATGTTGGGAAGTCAAGCCAACAATTACTAGTTAAGCACTGTTCTAAACACTGGGTAAACAAAGAGAGATAAAAGTCAGTTCCCACTTTCAAGAGGCTCTAATGGGGAGACAATATGAAAGGAAGTATGTACTCAAAAACTAATATATGTGTATATACAATTTTTCATGTATATGTGAATATGATAAATTGGAGATAGTTAACAGAGAGAAAGCACTAGAATTAAAAGGGATTTTTAAGAGTTTCTTGTCAAAGATGAGACGTTAGCCAGGACCTCAAGGAAGTCAGGAGGCGAGAGAGCCTTCAACAGGTACAGGATAGCCAGTGAAAATGCTCAAAGTCAAGAGATAAGTATTTTCCATGGAACAGCATGGAGGCCAGTGTCACTGAATTGCAGAGTCTGGAGGAGTAAGGTGTTAAGCAGACTGGAAAGGTTAAGTTCCAACAGTCTTCACAATCACAGATCCCTGGTGTTTCCCCCTTCATTTTCTACTTGTTTCCAATGAAATATGTAAGTTAGGGTGTGGAAAGTACCTAGATAGCATAAAGGACCTACTTAGAGGTCTAGGATAAGTCATAAAATCTGGCAGGAACTTCAATGGGAGAATCAGAG
The DNA here is from genome assembly GCF_028583685.1 of Petaurus breviceps papuanus. Classification (NCBI taxonomy): domain Eukaryota; kingdom Metazoa; phylum Chordata; class Mammalia; order Diprotodontia; family Petauridae; genus Petaurus; species Petaurus breviceps. The sequence goes on from NW_027187338.1 coordinate 8,034,180, forward strand.
TTTGTACCTCTCTTGTTCTGCTAATGGGAACACTGAGAATCTTGGCCATCCAGCATTGCCAGCTCGTGTGGCCCTTCAAAGCCAGTGGAGAGAAAGATGCTAGATATTTGCTGCAGAGACAGTACAATTCAATGACTAGTTGGGAAGGGTATACGTCAGAGATTTGTTTGCACGCTAGCTAAAAGAACACTGAAGATCCCATGAAAGAATTTGAGGAATGATTACCACAGGTCCAATATGAAGTTGGAAGCCTTGGTAGCTTGGTGGTGAAGTACATAGAACCCTGGCCCTGGAGTCAGGAGGACCCAAGTTCAAATCCAGCTCCAGACACTGGACACTTACTAGCTATGTGAGCGTGGGCAAGTCACCTAACCCCAAATGCCTCGCCTCCCCACCCAAAAAGAAAATAAAGGTAGAAGCAAATGTGGCAAGCTGAGACACAGACCACTTTGAACTTCTACCTTCAAATTAAAAAATGCTTGAGAGGTGATACCAGTCTTCCAAGAGTCAATGGTTGTTTCCAGTGTGAGCATTTACACCTCAAAAATTAAAAAAATGCTACAGTCTGATCTTGGTTTATTGTTTCATTGATTGTTTAGACTTAAGAAAGTGATAGAGAAAATGTTAATAATGCAATGAATCAGTATCCACTTTCTCCCCCATTGAGAAAATTGTTAAAGCATTTACCCCTGGTTGATAGCTATTATGTAGTCTTTGAGCAGACCTCCAGGACACAGAAAACTGAGGGGTGGAGTTAAGGTTTCTTTGGAGAAGTAGGTTGCTAGCTACTTTGTAGTTTTAAAATTTGTATAGTTAGTTTTATTTTCTTCACTTAAAAAAAAAAAAATTGATTCAGGGGTGGCTACATGTTGCAGGGAATAGAGCACCGGCCCTGGAGTCAGGAGGACCTCAGTTCAAATCCAGCCTCAGACACTTTACACTTACTAGTCATGTGACCTTGGGCAAGTCACTTAACCCCAATTGCCTTGCCTTTCCCCCTCCAAAAAAAAAGGCAAAAAAAATTGATTCACAAGGAAATCCTTTCAAATAATCCTTTTGAGTCACATAAAGCTGAGAAGGACATTAGGATATGGGATGGGAGCAATAATGAGCCCTGTGAATTATGGGTTATTGTCAGGAATGCGTTTTTACCTTTTAATACTAGCATTTTGTTCAGTTGTATCTGAGTCTTCACAATTCCATTTGGGGTTTTCTTGCCGGAGATCCTAGAGTGCTTGGCCATTTCCTTCTCCAGGTCATTTTACAGATGAGAAAATTGAGGCAAACAGGGTTAAGTGACTTGCCCAGGGTCACACAGCTAATAGATGACTGAGGCCACATTTGAACTCAGGAAGTGAGTCTTCTTGACTCCAGGCCCTGGCACTCTATAAACTGGGCCACCTTTAGATTAGCTCAGACAAATCCTGGGCTAGGGTATTAAAAGGGGAGCTGGAACTCATAGGGGATGTCACACAAGACACATCTGCATATGTGTAGAGGGACTGTAGAGGACTTGGAACATTGAGTTCCGATATCTAGCTCTGGCATTTTCAAGGGAGGGAGCTGGAGTTTCTCACATTTAAAGTTCTATTTGGTGGCTTACCCAGATAGAACATACCAAGTTGTATTCCAGCCCTTTTTCAGAGGAGGCACATGAGGTAATGGGTACTCGTGTGTGTGGACATATAAGCTTGCTGTTTGCATAGCTGTCTTTCCAATTCTTAGAGCCAATCCTAAGCAAAGGAGGTGCTTCTGTGAAGACAAGCACCTCTCCTGTACCAGTGAATGCAAGCATACATGATTCGATTTCCTCCATGACAGTTTGTGGATTTCTGTGTGCAAAAATTTCTTGTTTTATAAAATGGAGTTGAACTAGGTGGTCCTAGAGTTCTTTCCAGCTCTGTCATTTTATAACTCTTCTGAACTCCTAGGGAACTTCAATCCTACCAGTAATATGGCACTTCCTTTCTTATGGTGGAATAGAAGAGAAGAATGAATTGTTACATCCAGACAATAATTTATTTAGCAATGCATGCAGTTGTAGAAACAAACTAGGTCCAAGGCTCTCAGTAACCAAGGATGCCAACCAGTGGTTTCTACACAGTTACATACATTTTGGAGAAAGTGAAAATTGTAATGAAAGGGATTGGGACACCTGGATTTTTATTGATGTAGGGGATTGGGAGACACTGAAGTGAGAAGGAAAGGGTAGTTTTGGGAAATTCCTTGTGGAGTGACAGTTGGGAGGGAGAGTAATCTTGTGACCTCCGAAATCAGGTGATTTCCAAGAAATTGAACGTTAACTTCACAAAATGGTGGATAAGGGCAAAATGGAATCACTTATGCTGTTTTATTGTAACACCTTGCACGTGGTAGGCACTCCAAGTAGGCATAGCTAGGGAATAATCTGCCTGAAAAAGATTTGGGAATTTTAGTGGACCACCAGAAATGTGTGGAAGTTGCAAAATAACAAAATTAGGCTTAATGTCAAGGGGGGAAAACCCAACTTCTTAACAACTTAAAACTATACCAAGTGAAATGGTACAGGTTAAAGTGGATCAGCTCCCTTTGGAGGTTTTCAAGTAGATGCTAGACCACTTGTTGATTCAAGTACCTAGTATATGTTTGACTTAGTGGCAGCTGAGTTTCCTTCCAATCCTACAATTGTGTGATTCTGTGAATGTGTTGAATGGTTAAGTCTTTGGCAAGTAGAATCATAGGCTTTTAAATTTGGTGGTATCCTTAGACAACAAATAGAGACCCAAAAGAAATGAAGTGATTTGCCTAAGGCCATCCAATTAGAAAGTGGCAGGTCCAGTACTCAAACCCAGGCCTTCTGACACAAATGATACTGCTAAAAAAACCCTGAAAATTATTGCCATTACTTGGGCAAGAAATTGAGGACTCTGAGGACTGTGTTTTCTTCACTATTGCCCATTAAAGGCAGGTGATGTGAAAGATAGGAATTTATTTGAGAAATGAACAGGTGGCTAAGAAGGTGATATCCAAGAACAGAATTTGAACTTCTGGACCAGGCTTAAAATATGGGGATGGCAGATTACTAGTCAGAGATGAAATAAACCTAACAAAGGCATATCAAAATGTCTTTTTTTGAAAATGTCTTTGTTTTGTGGGATAGTCCTCCAAAAGAGGGAAGAGGAAAGAATACAATGAAGATGAATGAATGACTGAATGTGAAATGAATGAAGGTGAAATAAGAACCAAAGTTATCAATAAAATTTATTTTAGAAAAATAAATTTTCTGGGAGCAGCTAGGTGGTGCAGTGAATAGAGCACTGGCCCTGGAGTCGAGGACCTGGGTTCAAATCCGGCCTCAGACACTTGACACACTTACTAGCTACGTGACCTTGGGCAAGTCACTTAACCTCAATTGCCTTGCCTTCCCCCCTCCAAAAAAAAATTTCTGGGTGTCTTGAAAAACTCATCAAAAGGGTTTGATGGGGGGGAGAAAAGACTTTCTATGTCTTACTCCTGAGTTAGATTCCATAGAACATAGCTACATAGAAGGAAGAAATACAGCAGTTGAGACATCTAGAATTTCAGAGGAGACAAAATCCAAGAAAGGAAATACCAGTAAAACTCATAACCTCAAAAATCTCTATTGAAATGTTCTAAGTTAGGCAACAAATCAAAGGATATTAAAGATTGTATTGTAAAGAGGCAAATTTTACCTCACAGGTGTCACTCAGATTTGATGGCATTAAGTAATGACTGGGTCATGGTTCTGGATGGTACAACAGAATAGGTGAAAGGCGCAAGGCAGCATTGTGTACTAAATGTATACTATGTATACATTTTGAGGAGCTCGTTTTGTATGATAAGAAAGAAATCGTGAGGAAATCCAAAGACCACAGCAGGGTGGGGAAGTTTAATGGAGAGTGACTGGATGAAATTTAACGGAGAAAGAAACAGAAGTGGATTTTGTTGTGGAGTATACTACATACCACCTGAACAGAAAGTGAAAAGAGATGATGAGTTTGGGAAATGGATCATAATCCTGGCACAGAAGCATGATAGAGTGATAGGGAATTTCAATTATCCAGGCATGTACTGTAACTCTCTCTCTTCCTTTCCCTTTCTCTCCTCCTCCTTCCCTCTCCCCCTCTTCCTCTCTCTCTCCCTCACCTTCTCTCTCCTTCTCCTTCCCTCTTCCTCTCTCTGTCTCTCTCCCTCTTTTCCCCTCTCTCTTTCTCCCTCTTCTCTCTCTCTCTCTCTTTCTCTTTCTCTCTCTCATCTCTCTTCCCTTCTCTGTCTCTCTCCCTCTTCTCTCCCCTCTCTGTCTCCCTCTCTCTTCTTCTCCTTCCCTCTTCCCCTCTCCCTCTCTCTTCCTCTTTTCCTCTCTCCCTCTCTCCTCTTCCCCCATCCCCTTCCAAAAGCATAGTGACTAATAAATTCTTACTTCCCTTAGTAATAATTTCAGTCTTTCAAAGGTAGAGGAACCAACAAATGGAAATTCTAATTTGGATCTGATTCTCACTAACAGGGAAAGGAAAAAGTATTATTAAATACTTACTCTATGTCGGGCACTGTGCTAAACACTCTACAAATATTATTTCATCTGATCCTCACAACAACCCTGGGAAGTAGGGACTGCTATTAAACTTATCTCACAGTTGAAGAAACAGAAGCAGATGGAAGTGAGTTGCCCAGAGTCACACAGCTAGTAAATGTCTGAGTCTAGACTTGAACTTAGGTCTTCCTGATGCCAGGCCCAGAATGCTCATCTACTCTACTACTTACCGTGTTTCCCCAATAATAAGACACTGTCTTATTAATTTTTTTGGACAGAAAAACACCAGAGGGCTTATTTTCAGGGGAGGGCTTATTTTAATGAACATTGACAGCAATTTTAATAAACAGGTAAATGTGAACAAAAAAATGTACCTTTATTCAATAATGAATTCAATAAAGAACAGGATGACGCGCTCACTGCTGCAGCTCTGATTGGATGCAGC
>NW_027187338.1:8039255-8106640 GCF_028583685.1 Petaurus breviceps papuanus
ACGGTGCATACAGAGGGTACCGTAATGTAGCGTGTAGCGCAGGGGATTACCTTCACTACAGTAGCAATCTCAATAGGGCTTATTTTCGGGGGAGGGCTTATTTTAGAGGAATCTTACACAGTAAGGGGAGGGCTTATTTTAGGGATAGGTCTTATTATCGGGGAAACAGGGTAGCTACCTTTTTGTTTTGTTTTTGAGAGGCAATCAGGGTTAAGTGAGTTGCCCAGGGTCACACAGTTAGTAAGTGTCTGAGGCCAGATTTGAACTCAGGTCCTCCTGACTCCAGGGAGGGTGAGTTATCCACTGTGCCACCTAGTTGCCCCTTAGCTACCTTTTAAAAAGGAGAAAATAATATTGTAGGCAGAAAGAATGGAAACTCCGGGGGAAAAGTGACCACTCCCTCCTTGAGTTTGTGATAGAGGAAAGGAAATGAAAGAGAAGTCTGACACACCCCCTAGATTTTGGGAAAGCATATTTTGAAGCATTCAGAGGAAAGATAGGATCCCATGGACTAATCTATTCTAGAAGAAGCCAGTCTGGAACAGAGGGATGGGGTTAAGAATAAAATTCCGAAGTCACAAATGGACCGTCATTCCAATGGGGGAAGAAAAAAAGGAATCTGTCTAAAGAGAATGATGAAGGGGAAGCATTGGAAATGTGTGTAAGAAAAATGCAAAGAGTGTCATTCTATAAAAACAGCATGAAGATCACTGAAGCTCAGAAGGATCCTAGACTGGGGAGGAAAACCAAGAACAAAGTTTTGTGTTTGTTTTTCTATATTGGGAGAAAAAAAGGGAATCAAAGAAAGGCTAGGACTTTGGGGTGAATAGTACCAGGAAGCTGAACCAGAAGGAAAGGGTACAGCTGCTTGGTTTTTATTTTGCTTCAGTTTTCTCTGCTAAGGGGAATGACCTTTGAATTGGAATTGGAAATGACAGCCACGTGACTCACATGGAGCTGATAAGGAAGTAGGAAAGCACCTAGTGGTCTTTGCTTATGTCAAGTCAACCTAGCACAGAGGAACTCAATCTTTTGGCACTGAAAGATCCGGCAGGTGTCACCTAGATCACCTAGGTGATGGCTGAGCCGCCATCAGGAAAGCAAAGGCTGTGGCCATGGAAATAAGCAGGAAAAAATGACAGCAGTACAATTGATGCTCAATGTTGGGAAATAAAAATGATTGAATTTGGCCCCTCAGAACAGATATGAAAAAGCACTTCCTTGCCTCTTTGCAGGAGAGGGGGGACCATGGATACAGACCACTGCAGTAAGCATCAGACTTTTTTTACCCCATAAATTGGTTAGTTCTGCCAAACTATGATTTTTTCCCTCTTTTTATAAGAGTAGCAAGGGGACTGGTTAATGGGGCCCAGTCCTTGGAGGGTTCCTAGTGTTCTCTGATGTTTAACCATCAATCAATCAATCAATAAACATTTAAGTGTCTTCATTCGAAGGCTGGTTTAGGGAGCCTACTTCTGGAAATGTATGCCATCATGTAACAGAGGGGTTCTACCCCCAATCACTTACATACACAAGTGTTCTTTCTTTTATTTTCTTTCTTTTTTTTTTTTTGGAGCGGCAATTGGGCACAAGTGTTCTTTGACTGTTTTCTGTTGGTTTTACTGCCTTGTCACAGAAATGTTTTAATCAGGTGCTGAACTAAAACTGAGTATGCATACAAAAGGCAGAAACAAATGAGAGTGCTCCCTTTCCTTGGTGGCTTTGGAGAGAGGTAAAACTATTGGAAGCCTCTGGGTGGGTGGGGGAAGGAAGAGAGAGACAGAGACAGAGGGACAGAGACAGACAGAGATAGCAACAGAGAGAGGGTGGTACTGCTATGATATGTGGTCAAGAGCAAGGAAGTTTCTTGTTTCTTCTATCTCTGTCCTGTTTCCTCTTTCCTCATCTTAAGTGAATGGGTACCTGGGATAGAAAAGGCCAGGTCACAAGTTTTGTGAGGTTTGAAAGGTCAGAAGTCCCACAACTGGCATCCATAGCAGAGTCTGCTGCTAATTACAGAAGCCAAGTCAGCACTGAAGAGTGACCTTGCCCAGAGAAGAATTGATCTGGCAGCTTGGACACCATGTACTAAAAGCAAGAGAGCATCCTGTCCATTGGCTATGCCATGCCTAGAAATTGGCTTGGTGGAGGAAATGTTGTCAAGTCTACTCTCCCCTGAGACCTACATGGTAAAGTGCACTTTAGGTTTCAGATAGTTTTTGTAATTCTTTCCTTGATATATTCCCTCAATAAATATCCCTTTGTAAAAGCTATTTGGGATTAATTTTGAGAAGATAACAGTGGGTTAACGGATATTGCAAAGATCTTAACTAGTAATTACTATCAGAGGAATACACCAATAGGGGAACATGAGTGATAGCATTAGAGAAAACCCCACAATCCTTTAGGGCTACCTATAGAGACCCAAAGGTCAGGAGTAGTAGCTGTTTCCTGGGAATCTAACTTGCCAATGCAAGCAGGAGTTGGAAGAGTAAATCTAGAGATCACATGTGCCCACTCTTTGGGAGGGGGTGGGGAAAGGAATACATTGGGAGATATGAGTAATGTAAAATAAAAGATATCAATGAATGTTAAAAAAAAGAAAGATCATAGGAAATAGGAGAGGTACCACAAGACTGGGAATGGTAAATGTCCTGATTTTCAAAAATAGGGTAAGAGAACAGAATCTGCAAATCAAAGACCAGTGATTTTGAGTTTGATATCATGGAGAATTCTAGAATGGATCATTAAAGAAAAGATTGTCAAATATCTAGAAAGGAAAGTAGTGATGACAAAGATCAGGTCATGCCAGTTTAATATTATTTCTTTTTTTTTTTTTTTTGACAGGATTACTAGGCTAGCAGATAAGGAGAATACTGTGAATGGATGCAGTTAACCAGGGCTTTGGCAAAGATTTTGCTAAAGTATTTGAAGGCAGTTAGGATGTCCCAGTGGATTAAGTGCTGTTTCTGGAGTCAGAAAGACCTAAATTCAAATCTGGTTTCTTACACTTACTTGCTGTGTGACCTTGGGCAAGTAACTTCTGTCTGCTTCCATTTCTTCAACTGTAAAATGGAGATGATAGTAACTCCTACATTGGGCAGCTAAGCGACACAGTGGATATAGTGCTAGGCATGGAGTCAAAAAGACTCGTCTTTCTAAGTTCAATTTGGATTCATGTACGTATTAGCTGTGACCCTGGGCAAGTCACTTAACCCTGCTTGCCTCAGTTTCCTCATTTATAAAATGAACTGGAGAAGGAAATGGCAAACTACTCCAGTATCTTTGCCCCCAAAAAACCCCAAATGGGGTCACCGAGAGTTGGACACAATAGAATAACAACAAAAGTAGCTCCTACCTTCCAGGGTTGTTGTGAGGATCAAAGAAGGTAGCATCTGTAAAGAATTTTGCAAACCTTAAGGTGTTATAAGAATGCTAGATATTATTATAAACATTTCAAACTATTCCCTTGGAGAAGATAGAAAGATAAACAACCGTGCAATTAGTTGAATTCAGGACTGCCTGGAGGGCAGGGGTGGGGAACCTAAAGCAGCCTCCAGGTCACAGGTAAGCCCCCTAGGTCCTCAAGGTTGACTGAATCCCAATTGAACTGTGAAGTTTGGTTTCAGCCATGTGGCCTTGAGGCTGCAGATTCTGCCCCTGAGCCAGACTCCAAGAATATCCGTCAGTGGCTCAGACAATGCATCAGGAGGAATCCATTGGAGTACCCCAGTGCTGGATCTGTGCTTGACCCTGAGCTACTTAACATTTATATCAATGACTTGGATATAGATGGCATGCTCATCAAATTTGCAGCTGATACAAACCTGGAAGGAATAATTAACACATTGGATGGATCTAGAAAGAACTTGACAGGCTAGAGCATTGGACTGTATCTAAGAAAATGAAATTCAGTAGAGATAAGTGGAAAAGTGTTACACTTGGATTCAAGAAATAGATTTGACTAATACTAGATGGGGGAGGTATAGTTAGATGAAAAAGATCTGGAGGCTTTTGTGGACTACAAGCACCACAGGAAGCAGTAGTATGATGTGGCATAAAAAAAAAAAAAAAAAAAACTGACATGATCTTGGGCTTCCAGGAATACTGTGTTAATAGAACCACTGTCCTCTGCCCTGGCCAGACCTCACCCAGAGTACTGTATTCAATCTGGGCACCACAGTTTAAGAAGGATACTTATTCGCTTAAGAGTGTCCAGAGGAAGGCAATGAAGATGGTAAAGTCCATCCTTGAGTCCATGTCATATAAGGATCAGTTCGGAGAGAAAATAGTTCAGCAACAGGGTAGCTGTTTTAAAGTATTTAAGGAACCTTCCAGTGGAGGAGGGATTCAGATTGTTCTACTTGACCCCAGAAAATTGCAAATAGGTCAAATTAGGATGGATTTTGAGGAAAATTTCCAAATGATTCTACTTGGTCAAAAGTGGAATGTGCTGCCTCAAGAGATGTTGGGATCCCTTTCTTCCAGGTCTTTAAGCAGACACTGGATGGCCTCTTGTCAGGCAAGTTATAGTGGGGATTGCTGGATAGTAGCTTAGACTAGATAGGCGCTAAGTTCCTTTCCAGCTCTCTGATTCTAAGTCCAGTTCCTGCATTTGTGTCTAAACTCAAGGCCTAGAGAAAAGGATCTATATGTACAAAAATATTTACAGCTGCTCTTTTTGTGGTGGCAAAAAATTGGGAATGAAGGGGATGCCTATCAACTGGGGAATGACTGAACAAGCTGTGGTATATGAATGTAATGGCATACTATTATGCTATAAGAAATGATGAGCAGGTAGATTTCAGAAAAAGCTGGAAAGACTTACATGAACTGATCCTGAGTGAAGTGAGCAGAACCAGGAGAACATTGTGCACAGTAACAGCAACATTGTGTGATGATCAGCTATGAATGACAGTCAGCAATACAGTAATCCAAGGCAATTCCAAAGGACTTATGGTGAAAAATGCTCTCCACATCCAGAGAAAGAACTGAAGCATACTTTTTTCACTTTATTTGTGTGTGTGTGTTTTTCCTTCTGTTTCTTCTTTCACAATATGACTAATGTGGAAATATATTTTATGTGATTGTACTTATATAACCTATATCAAATTGCTTGCTGTTTTAGGGAGGGGGGAGGTGAAGAAGAGAGGGAGAAAAATTTGGAACTCAATGTTTTTTTTTAAATGAATACTAAAAATTTTCTTTATATGTAATTAGAATAAAATACTACTTGAAAAAATAAATTCAAGGCCTAGAATGTCACTTGGCTCCATCGTTTTGTTATTGCTCAACTAATCAGTTTTTTAAAGTAATTTTTTCAAGAGATGGAACTTTAGGTGGGAAATGATGAGTCTTGAGTGAGCAAATCGCTCATCTTTAGTGGGGGAGGTAAGACAAGGATAACTCTTCGATAAAGGGAAGTCACATCACAGCTGAGCTCTCCCTCAGACTTGGGGGTTTCCTGAGTTGGAAGACAGGACAGAGGTTTTGGTTTGTAAGGTCTGGTGGAGAGTGAGGCATCTTGGGATGTCAGTGTAATTTTAGAATCAGAGGAGGAATGTGCTTTAATTCCATTCATTTTCTCCATCTGTGTAACCAGAGAAGAGGTTGGCCCCACCCAACGCTGAAGCTCTAGCAACAGCCTCCAGAGATCCTGTCATAGCCGGCTGCTCAACACCAAATTTGACTGGTGTTTCTCCCACGGCCCCAGAAACATTACCATCTATGGTAAGAAAGCATGAAGAGAAAACAGGAAGTGGTGGGGAAGTCAAAGATGCCTGCCCGGGTTCTCTTTGCCTTCCCACTAGCACATCCTGGGGCTGCTGAGCCTGCCTGCAGGGCTCTGCTCTTGTGCACATGGACCGGCTAGCTGAGCTGTGCAGGTTAGGGACATTCTGGCTCAGGTGGGAGCATTGTAGGATGGAAGATTCAGAGTTGAGAAAGATCATCTAGTCTAATACAATCTCATCTTACAGGGGAGGAAACTGAGGGCCAGGGGGAGCAGTGAGTGCTTTAAGTACACACTGACTAAATATTAAAGACAAGATTTGAACCCAAGTCACAGATCTCAGAATCTCAGAACTAGAAGGGACTTCTGAGGTCATCTGGACTAACCCAGACTCTATATAGCAGGAATCCCCTTTCCAACATCCCTAACTAGGGGCCAACCTAGCCTCTACCTGAAGACCCCCTACCTCTCATTCCAAGGGCTTCTGAATTTAAGGTCATTCACTCATGCGACAAAGTTTGCATCTTACAAAGCTTAGATAAACCATGTTCTGAGCACTCTTTGAACTCTCAGTCTGAAAGGAACATAAGACAAACCCAAATAACTAGATTATGCAGGCTCTCACGGTGAGTACAAGGGAAGTTCTTAGATAATAGCTGGCAACTTTCCAGACTTCCTGAACCAATATGCTAAACTATTTCCCTTTATTGTCAGGGGAAGAGGGAAAAGGGAGATGAGGAGGAGGAGTGTGGCAAACACCTATTCTCAGCGTGGAGAGCTAACCATGCAGAAAGGAGGTCCCCACTCTAACAAACTCGGAAGAGGCTGCTTGAGTCCAGCCTGCCCCAACCTGGCTGGGGCCAGGCAACACAGAGGCAAGGGAAGTTTGGCATTTCGAAACCTAATTCCTCACTGGGTGTTGCCACCCCCTACTTAAGGACAGAACCCCCTTTTCCTAGGGGGTGGGGATTCTAGCTGGCACACCTTTGCTCTAGGGTAAGAAGACATGGCAGGAGTTTTGTCTAATCTCCTATTTCCTCTCAGTTCCAGAAACTCTTCCCTTTCCCTCATCTCTGATCATGAGTCAGCCAGGATATCCTGTTGATTTCACCTCTGGAAGGAATACCTTTTTGGATATATCCTTTCTTCCCTGTTCCCATGACAAAAACATTAGGACACGCCTCCATCCCCACCTACCTGAAATAACCTTCTAAATAATTCCGCCTCTACCCTCTTGCTATCAGTTCGTCCTTCACTGCCACTAATCTCCCTTATGAATTAAATCTTGTCATATCACTCCTCTGCTCATAGATCTTCAGTGTTTCCCCCACCCCTACCTTGTGCCTAGCATTCAAAGCTCTCAACAATCTTATGTCACTGTATTTTTCCAGCATAATCTTACACTTTCCCCCTCTACAATTCAGGCAAATTCTTCATCTCCTGAAAGCATTAGCCTGCTTTTTTTCTAACTCTGGTAGGATTCCCTTTCTCTTTCTCTGACTGTCCTCTCTTCCCTTTTCTTCTGTTCTCCCTGTCTCCCTCTCTCCCCGCTCAGTCTATCATTTCTTCTCTCTTTTGTTCTGTTTTCTCTCTTGTTCCCCTTCAATTACCCTTTCTCTTCTTCTCCCATACATTTTCCCTCTCTGTGTCTCTCTCTCTCCCCCATCCGTCTATCCCTTCTTCTCTCTTCTGTTTTGTTCTCTCTTGCTCCCCTTCAGTTACCCTTTCTCTGTCTCCCACACATTTTCCCTCTTTCTCTCACGTACTTTTTCTTTTCTCTCTCACGATTTAGCTAATTCTGTTCCCTATGAGCAGAATGTTCTGCCTCCCTGCTTTGCTATAGAACTCCTACTCACCCTAACTCAATGCTTCCTACTCCAGGAAGCTTTCCTTATCCCCTTGTTTAATGGCAACCTTCCTCAGACCTCACACAATGTTCATTTACCTGTATTTGTGTCTAATCATTCTACCGGATGTGAGCAGGGCCCCCCTGTCTTAGCCAACCTTTGTAGCTGAATTAAGGAAACTGTTAATGTTTGTGAAATGAGTTGAGCCTGGTAATGGGGTGACTCTCTCCAGGGACCAGAGGGGGTTAGGAAATAATCAACACTCAGAAAAAGAGACCAAATGCCAGCTGGCTCCCTCAGTCAGGGCCCTGAAACCCTATTTAGGGTTCTTTGCTGACAAATACCCCTAGAAAGAACTGAAATCTAAGGAGAAAAGGCCCCATCCTGTGAGAGGAAGGGGAAAGAGAGTTCTGGCTTTAGTACAGAGAGATTTCCATTAAAATTCCACTTCTAACATTGTGTGGCGCTGGGAAAATCAATCATTCTATCTCCAAGTCTCAGTTCCCCCTGCAATAATATCAGTAGAGGTAGCAAAAAGGGTGGACAGAGGGCTGGTCCTGCAGTCCGGAAGACCTAAGTTCAAATCTCTGAGTGTGACCCTGGGCAGTTTCCTTACTGGTCATTCCCTACGCAAACAAAATCAATGTTCTAGATTAAAGGTTTTTTAAAAATGGGGATAACAATAACTGGAGTTCCTACCTGAAATAATAGCATTTTTATAGTACTTTAAAGTTTTCAAAATGCTTTACCAACATGATCCCATTTGATCCTCACGACAATTCTGGGAGGTGGGGGCAGTTATTATACCCATTTTACAGAGAAGGGAACTGAGGCAGAGATAAGTGATTCGCCCAAAGTCATCCAACTAAAAATGATGTAAATAAACCGCTTTGAAGGACAGTATGGGTAAGGGGAAAGAATGCTAGATTTGCAATCGAGAGAGAATCAGGTGTTAAAATACCGACTGTGACACTTAGCTGTGTGACCAAAGGAAAATCAATACTTTCTTTGACCCTCAGTTTCCCCATCTGTAAAATGCAGATAAGGACTGTCTATTTTCCAGGGTGATTGTAAAGATTAAGTGAGCTCACGTACGTAAAGCGCTTTGCAAACCTGAAAGCGATATACAAATGTCAGTAATAATAATAATTATGATAATTTTTAACTGAGGAGTGATGGACAGCATCTCAGCCATTCAGAGCTTCTTCTCTCTTCTGGAGGTGGGCCCTAATCAGATCCTCATCCACTCAAGGAAGCCTCCACTAGTCGGCAAGGGACAGGGTCCTCCCCAAGCCTGGTCTCGTCCGGAGGGGCGTGGTCTTTAGTTGGCCCCGCCCATCCACGTTGCGTAGTCTGGGGGGGCGGGGCTCAGTACCACGGCTTAGTCGCGGTTTAACTGGCGCAGGAGACCTGGGAGGGTGGTAGAGCCTGGAAAGCTCCGCCCCATGGTGACGTACTTCCTATCACCGCCGCTGCCGCCGGCACCGCCCTGGAGAGGGTCCGGAAGTGGGGCGCGCGGAGCTTGCTGGGCGGTTCCTGCCGGAAGTGAAGGGCGGCTGAGTGCAGGCAGCAGCTGAGGGAGACGGAGGACAGAGGTGAGGGGCCGAGGGGTCGGGCCGGGCATGGTTCGGGTGGGGACTGGGATCGATGAGGGAGTGTGGCTCCCTCCAGCGGTCGGAGCTGTGCCCATCGGAGCCTCTCCCCGGGCCAGGGTCTGTCAGGGCGGCCAGAGCTGTCTGAGGGGCGCCGGGGCTCTTGGGCTCTCTTTCCCGGGGTCGGCCTGAAGGGAAGGGGGTCTGGCCTCCCCCTTTCGAGCTCGGGCTCGCGAGTCGGGGACTGCAGTCTGGCAGGTCTGATCTCCCCCTCAAGGGTCCAGGCTCAGTGACCGGGGTGTCTGGGCCGAAGTCTTTGAAGGGACATTGAGGAGACGGGGCTCCTCTCAGTGGATTGGGGGAACCGAGCGCCTCTGAGGGAGAGATGCTGGGGGGCTGGGCTTTGCCCCTCGTGGGTTTTAAGCTGAGAAGTTGGGGGCTGGATTCGGTTCCATGGGGAGGGGTCTTCAAGGAGGGCTGGGTGCCCTGGGGTCCCCGGGACAGGTCTCTCCGAGACCCGGAGTTACCCCCCCTCCCCACCTCCGATTGCTGCTTGAGGGGCAGGGGACCGTTAGCCCTGTACTGAGCTGATCCCCAGTGATTTCTCTCTACTTCCTGGTCTTCCCTGTGAGCATAATTTGTGTTGGTTCCTGTTACTCCTGCCGGGAGCCTTGAAGCTCGGTTCCACTACAATCCCAACCCTGAGGCAGTTGAGGTGGAAGCCGCTGGAAGCTGTCTTCCTGGTTAAAGACTGCCAGACTCCCTGCCGGGAGGAGCATTTTCTCTTCCTTCTGAGGACGGGGTGCTTCTGCTTTTGATAGTGTTGGTTTAAAAGGGGGGTTGGGAGAAAAGGTCTGTGTCTTGTATGCAAATAGTTTACCTATTTCCTTTGTTAAAAAGTCTAGAGAGCAACCTTTTGAACTCTGGGAACCACCCCCTCTCTAGGGGGGGGGGGGGGGGGGGGGGGGGGCTTAGCATCTTTTAAAAAAGGGGGGTGGAGGGTTTTTCATAAACAAATATTAATTCAGTCAACATTTATTGTGCTCCTTTGTCTGCTGTATACAAGTCACAGTGCTAAGTGCTAGGGATAAGATGGAGAGGACATAGACGCAGCTCTCAAAAAATTTAAGACTAGGAAGGTCTATTACAGTATTTTTTAGATTTTCAGAGCGCCCATCGACTTGTGCACAAAGTCAATTCTGTGAACATTTGAGTGTTAATATATGCAAGGAACTGGTGATACAGAGAAAAATGAAGTAGTTACTGCTCCCAGTGAACTTAAAATCTACAGGAGGCAATACAGTCTGAGAAGTAGACAGAAGTATATACAAAGTGATTTCATGAGAGAGAAGACCGATGGGGAGGGGAAATCGGGAAAGGCCTGTAGGAGATTGCATCTGAGGAAAGATTCTAAAAGGGTGACTGAGAAAAGGACTGTCTTCCAGACATGGGGGCCTCTTGTGCCAAGGCATGAAGACTGAGATGTAAAGTTGAGTATAGGGACCAGTACCTAAGTGCACCACCATTCTTGTAGGCCTGCTAACCTCTGTAGCATACTTGACTCTTTACCCTCACTCATATATATGCGGGATATATAATTTCTTGCCAAATCTCTTTGCACCCATTACAACATCTCATATGAATCTGGGCTCTCCTCTTTCACCTGGACTGTTATACTCCTTGCTTCAAGTTTTTTCCCTCTGCAATCCATCCTCCATTCAGCTGCCACAGTGATCTTCCTAAAGAGCAGGCCCTGGCTGTGTCACTTCCCTATTCAGTAGACTTCAGTGGTTCCCTATTACCTGCAGGATCAAACGTGTTTGTCTTAGCATTTAAAACTATCTATAACCTGGCCCTTTCCCATCTTTACAATCTTTATACTATGCTCCCTTCTGTGCACCCACTCTGTTGTCCAAATTTCCTCCTATGCTGTACTTGCTATTCCTTGCACAGGACATTCTCCTGTCAATTGCCTTAGCATTCCCTATCCTTTGTGCTTGTGATGTTCTCTGGCCTCGAAGTTCCTTTAGACTGGTTCCTTTAAGACTCAGTCTTAAACCTCTTGCAAGAGGCTCTTCTCCCCCTTCCCCCATTTACTTTGTATATATTTGGAATGAACCTAGTTAGTTAAATGTTGTTTCCCCATTAGAATGCAAGAGGCAAGGACTGTTCTTTGCCTCTCTTTGTATCCATCATACCTGGCCCATGGGAAGCACTTTATTTATTTTTTTATCTTTTGCTTTTTGGAGGGCATTTGGGGTTAAGTGACTTGCCTAAAGTCACATGGCTAGTAAGTGTGTCAAGTGTCTGAGGTCGGATTTGAACTCCGGTCCTCCTGACTCTAGGACTGGTGCTCTATTCACTGCACCACCTCTCCGCCCCAGGGAAGCACTTTATAACTGCTTGTTGATAGACTAGTAGGCCAGTCTTACTGGAATGGAGAAAGTATGAAATAAGAAAAATGGGAGAGCTAGATATCAGCATGCTTGTGTATGGACACTGTATGAAGTCCTTACATCAGTTTGGACATTTGGGACAGACATTCCAGATGATTGGTGTGTTGGGCCCAGATTTGAACAGGAGGAAGAGAGGGTTATATTGCAGTTAGGGGAATTAAATAGTTCTTTTATGGACCCCAAGCTACCCATGAAGGCAAAGGCTTATCTTTTTTCTTTCTTTTTTTTTAAACCAGCTCTATGACTTAATGCCGCAGCAAACATTTATTAAGTGCCAGCCAAGGGCTGTTGTAGAGAACTCCTGAGAAAATTTTAGTTTAGAGAATTGTTTAGAGCACTGGGACTTACCCAGGGCCACACAGCCAAGTAATATGTGGCAGAGGCAAGACTTGAAACCATGTTTCCCTTACTCCCCAGGCCAGGTTCTTTCCCCACCACATCACTGTCCCTGCCATTTTTTCAATATTGATTTTGCTGGTGTTGCTCAGGGAAAGGAATGGAATCCGAAAGGAAAAATGTGATAATAAAGAATAGGTCCAGATAAAGTACTACTCTGTATTTAATACAAAAATAAGGGAGGCTTAGATGAGATGTGCAACAAAAGATAAGATGTTTTTTCAAAAACATTCTGCCCTGATAAGACAATTGCTACTGTGGCTCGACTTTTTAATCATGCTTTCAGTATTACAAAGGCTTCCTTCCCCAAGGACAGCTCTGTGAAGTTGACAGTGTAGGTTTTTTCATCTTAGTTTTTCTGATGAGAAAATTGAGACTTGGGTTGTGACTTACCAAGGGTCACACCATTGATGTCTTTTTCGGCACTTAAAACCTATGCTTTCCAATTCTGTCTTCTGACACTTAAAATCATTGTCTTGATTACTGCATTCTCTTGCTCCCAGGGTAACCAGTGCTATTTGGTTAACAATGTAAAATAAAACTGATTCCTAAACTTGTTTTACCCTCATTAGGATAAATGATTAACATGAACTGCCAGTAAATTTTTTTCGCTCCGCCCCATTTCTCTGCAGAAATTCCTTAACTGGCAAATGATGAACATAGGTGGCTTTCCTATCACTGAGTGGCTATTATGAGAACCAAATATATCCAAAGGTGGAAGATTCTATGCAAATTTGAAGTAGCACCTTTGTTGTTAATATGTGAGGTAATGTTTACGTTAGGAGCACTCTTTGGAAAGTATGGTATGCAGTATAAAAGCACTATTTTTAATTTGAGAAATAGAAGCCCTCGTTTTCTACCTTACTTGTTTAGGGGTCTGTGCCACTTACCGAGAGACAGAGACAGACTTCGGGAGCCCTCAAGCGAGGCTCCATTTGTGCTGAATGTGTATAAAGTGAGAGGTGTAAAGCTGAGTATTGAATTATGAAACTTTGTCTTCGACTTAATACTTACCCATTCAGTCTATTACCGAGTATTTATCTGGTTTTTCTCTACTACTACTACTACTACTTAGTCTAAGACCCCTCCTGGCTTTATACTTATTGGCCTCCCTAACTCCACAATTTCTTTTGCACCTGCCAGACTGCTATTTCATCTATTTACAGTACTCTACTACAATATAATAATTCTAACCAATCTAAATTACTTGGCCTTGTTTTTTAATTTCTTTCTATCATGTCTTCTATATATATACTACCCCTGTCAGGTTGATCTTCTTACTGCCCCCACTAGATCATGCTTGTTCCATTCCTGTCTTTGCTTATGTTCTACCCTCCTAGAAAGCTCTCCTTTTTCCTTTCTGCTCTTTTAAGGACAGCCTCTCCTTGTGAGGGCTCAATGTTTGTCTCACTTTCTCTTAGAAGCCTTCAGGGACAGGGCTTTTTCAAACTGGGGCTTCTCCCTTTCCTGATTTCCCTTCAAAAGCACTTAATTTTTGCCACAAATTCTGCCAGTTACAGTATTTCTTGTTCTCCTGTAGTTTTATGGATGTAAAATCCAATATCCCTAATTTTATTTTGAGGGATTTCTTTGAGGGAACAGGCTTCTTTTGTATTTCCTTCACACCCCAGTATCTGTCATGGGCCTGGGGTACATGGTGGGTGCTTAATTAAGACTTGCTGAATTGAATTAAAAAGTGATGAGGCAAAAGTATAACTGAACTAGGCTGCCTTGGATTACTCATTTGGACCATAAGGTGGATAGGAGGAGCATTATATCTGATTTCACCTTCTGAGATATGAGGGACAAAGGGCCAAGTAGTTGGGAGTAAGGTGTGTGGTCTACAAAAGAATTTTCTTTCTTGGCTTAATGACAGTTCACTTTATTTCAAGAGGTTGAAGTGAAGGGTGAGTGTTTGGAGGAAGGAGCTTTTAAGAGTCCTGGAAATGAGGAGTACTAAAGATCTTGTGCATGGGGCTGAGCCTGGCATGTCTGTTGTTGGTACCCCTTTAAGGAACTAGGTTCCTTCCTGTCTGAAAAGTTTCTGATGCAACTTTGTGGTCCCCAAAAGTCAGAAAGGTGACTCAGCAGTTTGGCTCACATTTTAATTAGCTTTTGGGGAATGTTCCAAGCAGTGTTTCTGATTTGAACTTTTTGAAAAGTAATAGCCACTCCTAAACTACTATTTCTTTAAACATCAAAAAGTAACTAATGTCTCCATCAAGGAGAGTTTGTGTTTGCCTTGTTCTCTTCTTTGACTTGCTCACCCTCCTTGAGGGATAGGGTCAAAATCTTTTGCTATTTGAGATAAGCAACTTAACTTTTTTACAGAGGATTTTTTTTTTTTTTTACCAAATAGGAAATGAATATCACAGGCTGCAGGAAATTATGTGTGGACTTTGAGATTTGGGAAAACTTGAGGGATCATGTAGTGCAGCCATCTCATTTTGCACCAGTATGGGGAAGTCATTTGCCCAAAGTTGGACAGGGCGTTAGTGTCAGAGTTGGCTTAGAACTTCCAGGCCAGGATCATTTCCACTGCATCACACTACTCCAGTGGTGGGCAGTGGCGTGGGCAAGACCCAGTTCTGCAGATTCTGTTCCCTTAAGACAAAACCAAACCAAAGAGAAGATGTATGTTGATACTTTGTTGTCTGTGTGTGTTGCCTGGCTTTAGATTGTGTGCAGTTAGTTAATGATAAGCCATTTTTTAAAAAATTTCACGGATCTGGTAACTGAACCAGTTGACACAGAATTCCATTGTTCCTAGATTAACACAACTAGCATTCATCAAGAAGCAATTCCTTTTTGATTTACACCATGTCAACATAATTAATGAGTGCTCCAGAAACACGCCTCGTCACAGTGCAGCTTTGTTTGCTGTGCATAATCAGACTCAGTGTCTCCTGTGGAGAGAGGAAAAAAAGTACTGGACTGAGAACCAGAAGAACTGGATTCAAGTCATGCCTTTATCACTTAGCTAGCTGTGCTGTGAGTCATATCATTTTTCTAAGCCTTAGTTTATTTACCTATAAAATGAGAGTAAGAGTATCATCCCTTTCTACTTAATGCAGCAAAATACCTTATAAAAATGAGGCCTTCCTTATTCTTTCTGATAGGTGTGGCTGAAATGTCCAATGGGGAAGGGGAAGAATAGGGGTGCCAGCATTTGTGGCCTTCAGAGCCAGTTAAAGCCCTTATTTTGAAGTTAATCCAAGTGATTGCTGGCTCAACAGAGCCTTCCAGAGTTCCTGGTGGGTTGATCTTTGGCTAGATACAAATGCCTTTTCTTTAGGGAATGTGGCTGAATTTGTGGAGAGTGGAATTGAAACAAGCTGGGCTTTGGTTAAAGCTGATATCGGCACAGTCTCTGCTTATATAGCATATCAGTGTTACAGAGTGCCTATTGAGCTTCAGTTACTTCATTGGTTTAAACTAATAGCAACAGTCACAAAAATATAACTTAGTTTTATGCAGGAGACAACAGAAGCATATTTAAAAAACAAACCTTGCTGAAGACTCAGTACCGTTCAGGAATACCAATATTGGGCTTGTGTACCTGATTGAAGGATATATATTTTTCTCTCCACAGAATGTGTACTCTAGTCCCTCTGTGTGACGGGGTGGTCCAGGAACTTTTGAAGCCCATGCCAAGGGGCAAGCTTTGGGAGGGTCTTCCATTTGTCTGTTGTTTAAGGACCAGGCTAGCTAAGTACAAAGATATTTTCACAAGGTGATTACTTTTTTTTTTTTTGGACACAGCAAGCTTCAGAAACAGTCTAGTAAGATTGGAGGGGTTGTGATTGGCGTGGAATTTATTTTGTGGAGAGAATTAACCACATTGATGAAATCATAAGTTTTTTGAAGTATTTTCTTTTCTCTTACTTATTTTGAAGACTTCTAAGGAGGGAATAGGACTTAAGCATTTATATCAGATTGGATCCTAGCTATTCTTGAAAGATAGTATTTTCTCTTTTTTTAAAAAAGACCTCTTAAATTCAGGTGGTAGTGGCACAAGCAATGAAATGTCACTGGTTTAATCACTGAAATCCAACCCTGTGGGAAAGACAGTAAGTAGCTCCTGTATTGTGCTGAGTTTAGATGGTAACTTAGCTGATATAAAGCTGTCTCTATTCTTAAAGGGTGGTTTGTCTGCCCTTCTGCTCTCTGGCCCAACTTGTTGGTTCATGTCTCCTGTTAAAATGTCTGCTTTTTGCTTTGTGACATGTAAGAGCCTGGCTGGGAAAATTCATGTGCTTTTGGTAGCGGGGGAAAAATTGGTGCTAGGTAGTCTGGTGGTGGCTAAGGAGTAGTAGTTTGCCCTAGATTCAGAGCCTCCAAGGAGAACATTTGAAACAGCTGTCTAGTTCCTGTGGAATAGTTTGTCCTGTAGATTCTCCAGCCTATCAACTATGAAACATGGTTGTTGTGTCTTTGAAACACACAGAGGAATGTTTGAAAATTTACTAATCACAAATTTCCTGTTCCAGTAGTGATTCTCCCTTAATCGCCCAGGGAGACTGAGTCAGAACTTTAGAGGAGACTCCCAGGAGGAGGCTAATGAGCCCACAGAGGAGATTCACCTTGGCCTTGTCATAACAATGTTTTTTGTCAAAGCTCTGAGACTTCCTTCCAAGCACCGTAAAAATCCACCCACAACTTCTGTCCCAAACTCCATTTTGATAGCCTTGTTGTCAACTGAAACTCAAAATGTCTGTGGTTGACCGTGTTACTTTCCTTTCTTTACCAGCAACTCTCTCAGTGTATGTTCAGAAAAAGGAGCAGATACAAGTCTCTTCCACTACCCCCAACTATAGGGTTCCTTTAATCCTCCCATAGGGTTAAGCACATGGTATATTTTAGTGAATATATGATCTCATTGATGTGGGTCTTTCTCCGCCCCTCCCCATGGTCTCCTAGCAGTGCTGATCACAGTACTCATCCTGGGCTATTCTTGTCCATATCTTCCCATAGGATTATAGAGATAGAGCTGGACATCAGAGGCCATCTTATCCATTCTCTTTATTTTATAGATGAGGAAATAGATCTAGGTTAATACTCAAATTGGTAGTAAGCCTCAGAGATAAAGTTTGGACGTAAGTACTCAGCCTCCAGAACCAATGCTCTATCTACTGCCTCACTCTGCCTCCTATAAATACTCCACAGAGGGTCTACCCATTGTGCTGAGGCCTTCCTCTCATCTTTTCATATTTTGTGGGAACCCTTCGTCCTTGATTCTTTCTAGTCTACATTTTGTTCCTTTTTAAGAAAAAAGTACTCTAATGGTCCTTTCTTTTACTACTCTGTCTTGTATATATAGTGTTATCCTTGGCAGTATATAGAATTAATGCATTTAAAGGAATAGATTCTCTAGTCATACCTTTTCCAATGACTTTAATTGTCTTTTTTTGTCAAAACCATCTTTCCTTGTGTGATTTCCTAGACATAATAGTTGAGAACACAGGCCAGAATGCAACTTTTTGACTTTATTATTATGACATGTTGCCATGTTTGTATGATAAATACTAGCTTTCATTTCTTTAGAACTTTTTGGTTTACAAAACACTTATCACAACCACCTTGGGATATGTGTATATGTGTACATATACATCACAACCACTGTGGGATATAAATATTGTGTATTTATCCCCATTTTACAG
This sequence comes from Petaurus breviceps papuanus, assembly GCF_028583685.1. Taxonomy (NCBI): domain Eukaryota; kingdom Metazoa; phylum Chordata; class Mammalia; order Diprotodontia; family Petauridae; genus Petaurus; species Petaurus breviceps. The sequence continues at coordinate 8,056,938 of NW_027187338.1, forward strand.
ATAAGGAAATTGCAGCTAAAAGAAGGGGGGTCAGGTAGCTAGCTGGTGTCAAGATGAACCTAAAACCCAGGTCTTTTTCTTCAAGGATCAGAGAGATCTTTTCACTGTATTATACTAATTAACTCCCCAAGATGCCTGTGTTTTGCAGGCTCCCAAAAATCCCTTCCTGGGACGGCTAGGTGGCACAGTGAATGGAGCACCGGCTCTGGAGTCAGGAGTTCCTGAGTTCAAATACGGCCTCAGACACTTAACACAAAAACTTAGCCGTGTGACCTTGGGCAAGTCACTTAACCCCAATTGCCCTCCAAAAAGCAAAAAAAAAAAAATCCCTTCCTGGTTTTATTTGAGTTTTGTCTCTTTGGTGTGTTTTCTAGCTTGAGGCCGTGGAAGGCATTAGTGTTGTGGAAATTAAGGCATCCCAAAACTGGAAAGGTGGATGTTGCGTGTGTTGAGTGGGGAGAAGACCTGTGGACGGAACCTTTCTAAAGCCAATTGTTGCTTTCATCAAATTTTGATTCAGACAGGAAAACCTCAATTCATTCTTCATTCCTGGCTTCCAAACACCAGACACCCACAGTCTGTATCATTAGCTGTAGATAGAGGTTAGCTGCAAGTGCTCATTTGGATTTTTCCTTTTTCTAAGTTCTGACTTTAGCTAGATAGAAGAATTGTAGCTTGTTTGGCTATTCAAGTTCTTTGCTACAAAATGAATTATGGGAAAAAAGAACCAAAATAAAACCAAACTGTTCTGAGAAGAAACTGTCTTCCTCATCTAAATTGGGTAAGTATACTCCAGCAGACAGACCTGTACACCATTTAGAACATTGGCACTTGTATGTCTCTAGAGAGGGGGGAAATGGCCTGCTTTTTCCTATGACTTCAGCAGTTATCTTTGAGCTGACTAATGCTGGCCTTGGCTTGACTCTTCCATCTGCTGAAGCCACACATTTCTATAGCAGAAATTTGGGATTGTGTCTGGGAAAGAAAGTTATTGGATTAATTTGGTGCTTTCTATTAGTAATCTTTTTCCAGAGATCCATAGGGTATGGTGGATTATGGTCTTTGAAAAATTATAGATGTTTAGGGCTGAAAGGAACCCTAGAGACCATTACCAATCCCCTTATTTTAATAAATGGTTGTTGAATTGATTTTTTTTTTTTTGCCTTTTGGAGGGCAGGTTACACGGCTAGTTTTTTTTTTGTGTGTGTGTGTGGGTGTTAAGTGTCTGAGGTCGGAACCGAACTCGGGACCTCCTGACTCTGGGGCCGTTGAATTGATTTTTATAAATGAAATGAAGGCTTTTTGAGGGAAGGGAGTTAGGTAAGGTCATAGTCAGTGTAGAGCCCATACAAGAACCAAGGTCTTTAGACTCTGTGCTTGGACTGTTTTCACCACCTGTTCGTCTCCAAGATAAGTACCAGAGCCGAGGATCATAAGATCCAAGGGACCTCAGAGGCCGTGTTGTCTAACTTCCTTATTCTAAAGATGGGGAAACTGAGGCTTGGGGCACTTTAAGGGACCCGCCCTAGGACACACAAGTAGTCATTGCACTTTGTCAGAGTTTTTAGCAAGTCAATCTCAAATCTCTAAAATTTGAGTTGGACTTCTAGGCTATCAAGGTAACTTTTGCATTCAGTTGGTATCACATTTGCTGAAGTAATTAATGTAGGTGAGAGTGTATCTGTTTTTGTTTTCTTGCATTTCTATTCAGAGTATGGGTTTGGAGACTATTTGGTGTTAATTCTAAAGTCAGAGGAGTTGAAAGGATTATTTGGTTTGGTTTCTGATTTTACTGTCTATCCTAAACAGTTTTGCAAGACTCAACTCCCTTTTGTGTATCAGTGAGACAACTGGAGACCTGAGCTGGTACATAAAGAAAAATGAACAAGGAGAGTTTTGTTTTCTTTGCTCTTTTTTGACAGCCCCTTATCTTTCATTTTGGCAGTATAAATGTGCCAAGCCCAGGTGGCCTGGTATTCTAGATGTTGTCATTCTTTGGATGAGTTTCATTTGATGTGGGAGTCTCAAGCAGTTTTAAGTGAGTTGAGATCGCTCGGCTTCATCTCTCAACCTAGTTAAACAATGAATGAAATGAAGATTCTTGAGTGGAGCAGGATGATAAGTGGACAACACGTGAGATTGGCTGTTGGGAAAGCTGGGCTCTGGTCACAGCTCTTCCACTAATTTTGTGTCATCGTGAACAAATATTTAAACTCTGAGCCTCAGTTTCCATCTCTGAAGCAAGAGTGTGCAGACTAGTGTCCTTTCCAATTCTTGAAACTTGCTGCCTGTTCTTACTGTACAGTGCTGTACTTCAGGATAGTGTTAGATAATCAGATGGGGCAAGTACAGATGTCTTCCTGCTTGTGCAATAGGTGAGAGATAAAAATCCACTTATTTCATATGCCTTATTATTGGGTGGTTCTAGTCAGGTACCAATGGGAGTTCCTCATACTGTGAGTACTTTTTGCAAAATCAGCTAGATTAATTAATATCTAATTTTATTATCAAATGCTTCTCAGAATGGATATTTCTTTGCCATCCCACCAACTTAAAAAAATGATTTTTTAGTAGACGGTGTCATATTTTTCCACAGTAACTGATATCTGATCTGTCTTAACAGGTGCTGAGCTATGGCTGATATGCAAAATCTGGTGGAGAGGTTGGAGAAAGCAGTGGGAAGACTAGAAGCGGTATCCCATTCCCCTGGCATGCACGGAGGTTGTGGAGACAGTTCTCCGAAAGGTAAGTGATTTGGGGACTCAACTGGGGCTTTTCTTGTTTCAGGAAAAACCCCATGTCCTGGGCTTGAGACTGTATCTTGATAACCTGAATCTTGCCTGTAAACTCCTAAAATACTGAAACTAGTTGGTCTGACTCCTGAAATTGATGTTGCCTGTGAGTACATAAGTAGGGAGAGAGGAAATGACTTGTGTAGGAAGGCCTGTGGTTAAGCTATTTTAATGCAAGAGCTTCCTGCTAGTGTAAGGTTTCCTGTTCTTCCTTCAGTAAACTGACTCCATTTTGTCAGATGGGTATTTATATTAGAACTCCCCCTCACCCCTCTTTGTACCACCTTGTTTCAGGCATACCTCCACAGGTTGTGATTACCAAGTGCTTAGAAGGTCGATGTCACATTTAAAGAGGGGACTAGAACTGTATTTGGAGAAGTGATTTCTCTCTCTCTGGTTTGCCTTCTGACTCTTCTTTATGGTTTTTCTTTAGGAGGAGTAGCTCCATATGTGGAAGTTTTTGACTCTCTGCTTGCTGGCCCAGTAGCAGACTATCTAAAGATCAGCAGAGAAATTGGGGGAGATGTTCAAAAACATGTAAGGATCACTTGTTCTTTCCTTCCTTCCTAGAACTGATTGACAACCCCCCTCCCCATCCCATTATCTTTAGTGTAAGAATCATTTGCACTTTTGCTTTTCTTGCTATGTTAGAGTTTTGTCTTCTCCAGTGACTCAAAGTATGATGTTGGGCCAGCCACATAACTTTTCTTGGCCTCAGTTTCCTCCTATAAAAGGTTTTTTTCTTCCTGCTGACATTCTACTGTGCTATATTTAAGTAGCCTTGCTATTGAGAGATAGATCACATGTGTCTGAACGCATTGTGTGGGTTTTTCCACAGATCGAGCTCCACCAATGCATGAAATTCCACTTTGTTCATTTCTGTGCTAGGGAACTGTTGCAAGCCTGATCTCAATATGTTATGTAACAGGATTCATTATCATGATTTGGAATGTGCAGAGCTATACTTTCACATCAGTAATTATGTTCCTGAATTATTTTCAGGTTTGTCCCTGGCAACATTGTAAAGTAGTCAAAGACCAGGTGTCTCTCAGTTTTCTTTTTTGAGGTGTCTTTTTCTCCATGCCTCTATCACCCCTGCAGAAGCCACCCACTGTTCCATCTCACTAGGACAGTGGTCCATGTTCTTGATCTCCTTCCCTGCCATTACTCTGAAGCTAACCACCTTCTTCTACCTGGTTCTCCAAATTCTCAGGTCACTGCTAATAAACTGATCAGGGAATGGGGAAGGAATTAGCATTTATTAAGTGACTACTTTGTGCTAGGCATTGTGCTAAACTATTGACAGATACCTTATTGATACTCAGAACAACCCAGTGAGGTAGGTGCTATTATTATTTCCAATTTATAATTGAGGAAACTGAGACAAACAGATTAAGAGATGAGTCTAGGTTCACACAGCTAGTAAATGCCAGAGGTTGTGTTTGAACTCTGGTCTTCTTGACTCCAGGCCCAAGCACTGGCTTCATTACATCCCCAGCTGCCTCTGACCAGAGTTTAAGAGAACTTGTATGTAGACTATAATGTCTTGGACTCTTGGTAACACAGCTCCTTAGGCTGGAGCCATAGAGGTGTGTGGATGTAGAGCCTAGTGTTCCTCTCACCCAGCCCCAGCCGAGTGTTGCAGACATACACCTGACTTTCTTCTTCCCTTAGGCTGAGATGGTCCACACAGGTCTGAAGATTGAGCGCTCTCTTCTGGTGACAGCCTCTCAGTGCCAGCAGCCGGATGGGGTGAGTTCTCCTTGTAATAGGTTCAGGTGGAGTATGCTGGTTTTACCTAATTTCCTTTGGGTCTGGAGGAAGGTGCAGAAGGCTGAGCTAGGAAAGCCTATGAAGCCATAGCAGCATCCTAAAATAGGTAGTCTCATGACCACCAGAAGTAGACCTAGGTTTGTTACAGTGTTGGAGTGAGCTGCTGAGACCATTAAGGGGTCTCAGTAGCTCTTTGCCCTAAGCTTGGCTTCTCCACCATAGGCCCTACCTGCACCTGAAGCTGGGCTTGGCCTCACAGCAGCAGGGCCCTACTATTAATTTGATTCTAATCTTCTCAGCTGAGACTCCTTAAACCAACATGGTTCCTAAACTGGATGGATTAGTGAAAGATTATGTGACTTCTTGGTGTGCCTAAGTTGGTCCTGCTGATGCCAAATGTCAGGCCACTCCTTGGCAATCTAAGGAGCATTGCCTCTTGTCTAGGTTTTGATGTCATTTAGTTATATCATGCAACTGAAACACAAAAGATTCCGAGTTAGAGAAATAATGTTTTCTTAAAGTCAAAATGCTTGTTCTTCCTTTTCCTGGCGATGATATTCAGACATTCCACCACAGAGAGAATTAATTTTGCTGAATTTTAGCATCAAGACTGGCATTTGAAACTCTTAGCCAACTTCACTGCACTAGCAAACATTAAATACATTTGACTCTAATTTCTCTTCTAGATTTGTTTGGTTGAAGTGCCTTGTCTAAACATCATCTTAGAATCTGTATTTTCTGTAGCAAGTCAGGCAGCTGAGACCCTGGCACAAGTCCATGGCTTCAGCTTGCTCTCCTGCCTGGAGTAGGGAATTGGCTTCTAGAAGAAGTTCTAGCAGTATAAGGATGGAAACATTTCCTTAGAGCACAGAAACATGACCCACCCACCACATGAGCTTAGCCAAGGTTTCTGCCTGATTGCCAAGTCCACTGTTGGATTTAGTTCTGTCAGATTTGAATGCCTGCTGTTCTAGGCCTTGTATGGACTACTCAAGATCCAAGAATTATTACCTACTCCTTTTTTTTTTAAAGTAAATTTTAATTGATGTCTTGTTTTTTATATTGCCATAGTTTTCCCCAGTTTCACTCCCTTGAGTTATCCCATATAACATATTTTTTAAGAGATGGGAAAAAATGTAAAAAATAAGTTTATCAATACATAGTTACTTATCAATATATCAAAAAAGGCTGAAGTTGCCCACCCATAAAGTGGGCAACAATGGACCTATTGTTCTGCAAAGGGGTGGGATGGGATTATTTTGTTCATTCATATCTCTTCTTTCAAGAAAGGTTTGTTTTTTATTAACTTTACTATGTTTGCTTGGAGGTGTTGAGGTAATGTGTGTGATTCTTTTGATTTACATTGTTTTAGTCATTGTATATATTGGTTTTTTTTTTTGCTTACTTCGTTCTGCATTAGTTCATATATAGCTTTCCATTCATCAGATTCATCATTTCTTACAAGACAGTAATATTCTGTTATGTTCATATAACATAATTTGTTTAGCCATTCCCCAGTTGAAAGACATCTACTTTGTTTCTTTGCTATCACAAAAACGTGCTGCCATAAAAATATTTTGGCATATATGGGGACTTTGTTCTAATAATGTCCTCTTCAGGGGTATAAACCCAGTAATAGAATCTCTGGGGGAAAGGACATGGACATTTTAGTCACTTTATTTGTGTAATCCCAAATTGTTTTCCAGAATGGTTGTGTCTGTTCACAGCTCCACCAACAATGCACCAGTCTATTTTCTTACAAGCCCTTCAACATTGCTGTCTTTTCTCATCTTTGCCAGTTTGCAGGGTGTAAGATGAAACCTCAGAGTTATTTTAATTTGCAGTTCTCTTATAATTAGTGATTTGGAACATTTTTTCATGTGGTTAATGCTTTGCATTTCTTTTAAGAATCATTTGTTCAGTTGTACACAGTAAGAGCAATATTCTGCAATGACCAATTTTGATAGACTTAGCTTTTCTCAGCAATGCAATGATTTAAGACAGTTCCAAAAGACTCACGATGGAAAATGCTATCCACACTCAGAGAAAGAACTTATGGAGTCTGAATGCAGATTGAAGCATACTATTTTTTCTCTTTTTTTCTTTCTTATGGTTTTTCCCTTTAGTTCTTTTTCTTCTTTACAACGTGACTAATGTGGAAATATGTTTAACATGATTGTACATGTATAGCTTATATCACATTGCATGCCATCTTGGGGATGAGGGAGAGGGGAATATTTAGAACTCAAAATCATACAAATGCTGAAAACTAAAAAGAAATTAATTTTTAAAAAGAATTGTTTGTTCATATCCTTAGACTACTTATCCCTTAAAATGGCTTTTAGTTAGACAGGGGTGTGTATACATAAATACACACACCCCTCCCCACATTATCAGAGAAATTGAATAAAAAATTTTTTTTTACCTTATTTCTGCTTCCTTTCTAATCCTAGGCATATTAATTTTTGTCTGTTCAGAAGTTTTTAGGTTTCATGTAATCAAAGTTACATATTTTTATCTTTTGTAATTTCCTGTATTTGTTTGATGAAGAATCCATCTGACTGCTAGTTATGGAAGGTATACTTTTAGTCTGATTTTTTTTTTTCTACACTATGCTCTTTAAAATTACTATCCCATATCTAATAGTGTATACTGGAAATATGGTGTGTGGTATTGGTCTAAGCCTGATTTCTTCCACATTGCTTTCCAGTTTTTCCAGTAGTTTTTATCAGATAGGGAATTATTTCCTAAGTAATATTTATTTTTCTCTTTATTCAACACAGGGTTATTGAATTCTGTTATTTCTGATTCTTCCTTGTCAGTCTGTACCATTGATCTATCTTTCTTTTTTCTTACCTAATATCAGATGGTTTTGATGACTGCTGCTTTAAAATATAATTTAAAGTCCAGAAGTGCTATTTCCCTTCCATCCCTACTTTTTTCATAACTTCTTTGATATTTTAGGTATTTTGTTCTTACCTATGAATTTTCTTATCATTTTATCAAGTTTTATGCAGTATACCTTGGATAATTTGATTTGTATAGTATTAGAAGTATAAATTAACTTTGATGGTATTGTCATTTTTATTATATTGGAACAACCTAGCCATGTGCACTGGCTATTCTCCCATCTATTTATTTGTATAAGAAGTATAAATTAACTTTGATAGTATTGTCATTTTTATTATATTGGAACAACCTAGCTATGTGCACTGGCTATTCTTCCATCTATTTAAGTTATTCTTTATTTCCTTACGGAACACTTTGTAAGTGAATTTATACAAGTCTTTTTTGTGCTTTGGTAGGTTGATCCCCAGATATTTTATACATTTTATAGTTATTTAGAATTTCTCTTCTTGCCTCTTGGATTTTTTTATTGTTCTGTGGAAATGCTGTTGACTTTTGAGGGTTCATTTTGTTGTCTGCAACTTGGCCAACGTGATAAATTGTCTCAGTTGGTATCTGCTGATTCTCCATACTTTTCAAGGGAACTACCCTGTCATCAGCACTTGTGGGGAGAGTATTATCTCCTCTTTGCTCATCTCAATACTGCTTACTTATCTAGAGCTCCCAGTGTTGTTTCCAAGATGGAGCAAGCACACAAGGGCAGATCAGTTTGGGAAGAGAGGAAGGAAGGAATTAAGCATTTAGTAGGCATTTCCTTTGGCAGGCATGGTGCTAAATACTGGGGGTACAGAAACGAGTCACAGACCCTTCAAGGGACCTTACATTGTAATAGAGGAGCATAACCTTAACAGGGAACTAGAGTTGGGAGAGACATGTGCAGTAGCGTGGTCTGAAAATGGGATAGCCTGGTTCAAGGCACAAATATAGGGGGAGGGATGGCCTAGTGTTATGTTGAGCAGTGTTGTGCAAGCAATAAATGTATAAAGGAGTTTTGGGAAAGGAACGATCAGAGTAGTCTGGGATTGCCTGAGAAAGGAGGTGGTAAGCAAAGGCTGATTGGTTACAGCAGTCGTCTCACAAATGCCAGGAGCCCAGCCCAGCCAAAGGGCAAGGTTTGTGATGGAATAGCAAGGCATTGAAGGCCTTAAAAAACAATCAGAGCGTTTCATTCACTAAATATTTATTAAGCATTGTGCTAGGCTCAGGGAGAGACAAAAGTAAAGACACGGTCCTTGCTTTCATTGACTTTACAGTCTAGTAGGGTGGAAGATACAGATCCAGAACTATAATATAATAATTTTACATGAAGGCTTTTGAGAATTCCAAAACAAAGTGCTATGTGAGATCCCAGGGAAAGGTGGCTGCCAATAGGAAGGTCAGGGAAGGTTTCCTGGATGAAATAGCTCTTGCTTTGGGTCTTTAAAGGCTGCATAGGAATTCTGGGGGAAGGATGCTTGTTCCAGTTTGACTCATGTGTAGCATATGTAAAGAGGTTAGTAATAGGAAATAATAAGAGGAGATAGAAAAAGGAGGGCTGTGGGAGACTGAGTGCTAGGCACAAAAGTCTAAACTTTATCCTGAAGGTACTGGAAAGTCTTTGAATTGGTAAGGCAGTGGAAGAGAGACATGACAACATAGGGTATTTTAACAAGCTCTGCATGTTTTCCCACAGTCATGGATGGAAGTGAGGAAGAGGCAAGTGCAAGGAAACCAGTTGGGATAAGCCTTTCAGCTCTAGAATTCTGTAATCATTCCTAAGTGTACTAAGCTTCAGGATCCATAGTCTTTTACAAAAACCAAAGTCTGACTATCTCCCAAATCTTTCTTTCTCCCCAGAATAAGCTTTCGTCTTTCTTAGCACCTATCTCTGAGCAGATCCAGGAGGTTCAGAACTTTCGGGAGAAGAACCGAGGCAGCAAATTGTTCAATCATCTGTCAGCTGTCAGCGAAAGTATCCCTGCTTTGGGCTGGGTGGCCATGGTGAGCTGGTTGCATTTGGGAGCCCCTGGGAGGCTGGCCAGAGGATCGAATATCTAATGACTTTTCTGTCTTTAGGCACCAAAGCCTGGCCCTTATGTGAAGGAAATGAATGATGCTGCCATGTTTTATACAAACAGGGTGCTCAAGGAGTTCAAAGATGTGTGAGTACCATCCTTTTGGCTTGTTCCTCCCATGGAAGAGTGTGCATCCGTATTGGCAGCACTAGCACAAATAGTTGTGTCTTGCACTTTCTGCCATTATGTCTTTCATTCACATGACTGGGCCCATGTAAAAACTGCTTGGGTATTGGTTTTTAGAGTGTGGTAATAATAGGTGGGCACTTGTGTTGATATATATTCAGTACTCTTATGCTTCAATAGACTGGTTTCTTTGGTGAGGGCATCCCCTTCACTGACACAGGTTGCAACCCTTCTGCCACTCAGCAGATGGTTTTCAGGTATTGTTGTGACTGAAAAATTCATTACACCCTTAGCCATCCTGCTGATGTACCTGCTGCATAAGTCATTCCCATTTCTGTTGTAAAGTGTTTGCCCTACAAAAGCCATGTGAGATAGGTATTTCAGAGATTATTCCCCCATTTCACAGATGAAGAAACTGAGAAGCACAGAAAAGTACAGGGAACTTGTCCAAGACCCTTCAGTTAGTGAGTGGCAAGAGTTTAGATGCACCCAAAGTTCTGACTCCAGATTCAGTGGTTTTCTAATACATTATCCCAGATGTCTTCTTTTAAGAAGAGTTAAAGACAGTATTTCTGTTTTTTTCCCCTCTTCCTGCCTTCTATGTATTCCTACAATGTCTCCAGTTCTTCTTCCCTTTGCCCCTGTCCCGCCCTCCCCTTTAGGCTCATGGAGTTAGGAACCTCGCAGCAGCAGGTAGGGCTGATGAGGTGTTCATTAATTCACCTTCACCTTCTTAGGCATTGGTTTCTTTGAGGACATTTTAGCTGGCATGATGGCCTTGGGTTTGGCTTTTTTTATCCCAGAAATCTGGCTGTCAGCTAGTTAGGTATCTAAAATTATTTGAGGCAAATATTGTTTCAGTTGAGTTTTTCAGTTCTACAAACCTTCACTGAATGCCTGCTGCTGTTCATGGCCCCATATTAGATATTTTCTGGAAGCTAGATGACAAGCTGGTGCTGCCTGATGCTGCCCTCTCTTCCTTCAGCCTCCCTCCAAAGCCTATCAGCCATGCCCACTTATTTCCTTTTCTGGTGCTGGTTTGGTGGTGAGGGTGGCAGGTGGTTTAGGCAGCTGCTTCCTTGCATAGCTTTTCTAAGCCCACCTCTCTGTGTTCCTTTACCTACTAAGCAGCATCTACTGGGCCCCCAGAGATTGCAAAGCTAGATAGGCCAGGGTCATGGTCTTCACAGATGCAGGACATGGCAGGTTTATAGCAGTTTTTTTTAAACATTCATTTTAAAAAATTTTAGTTTCGAATTCTCTTTTCTCTAGTCTCTCCTCTGCCCATTGAGAAGGCAAGCAATGTGATACTCATTATACATGTGAAATCATGCCAAAGATTTCCATATTCACCATTCCAGAGTAATATTCTTTGAAAGATCTGTGATTATGTCAATGTGAGTACTCCTACAACTAGTTCAGAGCCCAATACTCTGCACACAGGAAGTGCTCCAATATGTTTGTTAAATAAAGGGATTTCTAAGTCCTGCAGTGACTGGAAAATTCATCCCCTGGTGGCCAATTTTGTAGTGAGGGGCCTCACTGGATGCTGCTCAGTAAGTCACTGGGTTATACTCTCAGAGCTCTTAGAACTTGGTAAGCCCTGACAAAGCCTGCATTCTTCTGGCATTTGATTACATGTTTTAGTAGTCTCACCAGTATCAGAGAGAGCTCCCAAGATAGGAATAAATAAAATGGGTGTTGTACAGTAGGACCCTGAATCTAATGATTTATAGTCACTATTTCTGGGGTTGCTGCATTGGAGGCCACCTGCCTGGCTGTGACTGTCCTTCCTTTTTTCTTTCCAGGGATAAGAAGCATGTGGACTGGGTAAAAGCTTACTTGACTATCTGGACTGAGTTACAGGCATACATTAAGGAGTACCACACCACTGGCCTAGCCTGGAGCAAAACGGTCAGTGGTTCCCCCTTTATCATTTCATCTAAAAAAGGGACCAGCTACCTTCTTAGACTGAAGTGCCATCAGCAGGGCAGAGTACTACCCAGAGAGAACCCACTACTTAACCTAAGACCTAAATAGTATAGACAGAAGGAAAAAAAGGAGGAATAGTGCTGGGCCAGTAGAGAAAACAGAAAGGTGCCTGTGTGTGGTATAGTAGCCATCCTCAGGACCTGGTACAGTGATGACATAGCTGATTGTCTTGGCCTTTGTTAACCAATCTTATTTTTGCTGTCCTAGGGACCCACAGCAAAAGAACTGAGTGGCACATTGTCAGGCCCCTCAGCTGGATCAGCCCCTCCTCCCCCACCTCCTGGACCTCCTCCTCCACCCATCCCCACTAGCTCTGGCTCTGATGAGTCTGCTTCTCGGTCGGCACTCTTTGCTCAGATTAATCAGGGAGAGGGCATCACACATGGTAAGTGGTTAAGGAATGTAGCTTTGCCATCTAGTCTGTCTTTTCACAACATTCCATCTGTCTTCCATTGTGATGGCCATCCCCCATGCCTGGAATTTTCTCCTCCTCTGCTTCTGAGCATTCCTAGTTTCCTTCAAGGCTCAGCTTAAGTGCTGTTTTTCAAATGAAGTCTTTTCTGATTCCCCAACAACCCTATCCTTATGCCTGAAATTGTGTGTGTGTGTGTCTGTGTGTGTGTGTGTTGTCTCCCCTGATAGGGTATAAAAGCTTGAGGGTAGGGATCATTTGGTTCCTGCCTTCATGTCCCTAGTGCCTTAGATGCAGTGACCATGTGATGGGTGGCCACTTGTGGTTGGCCCTACAAGAAAGATGGGCTAAGATTTAGCCAGTAGGTGAATGGCACATTCTGCACAATCTAAAACAGAAATGTTTGTCCTGATTCACTTAATCACTAACAAACTGAAAAATTTCTTGCTGTTGGAAGCTCTGAAACACGTATCCGATGACATGAAGACTCATAAGAATCCGGCCTTAAAGAGCCAGAGTGGACCCGTGCGCAGCGGCCCCAAGCCTTTCACGGCTCCCAAGCCGGCTGGCGGAGCTGCTCCCAAACCAGCTGCCAAGAAGGAACCCCCAGTGCTGGAGCTGGAGGGCAAGAAATGGAGAGTAGTAAGTCTTGGGGCCTGGATGCAAGGATGGAAGTTGGAGGAATGAAACATAATTGTTTAAGGAATCAGCCTTTCTTTTAACACATTTTTGTTGGTTTGGCAAGTCCCTCTGGTATTTGATATGGGACACAGAAAGATGAAATCCTAATTCTTGCCCTAAAAGAAGCTGATAATCTAGTGGGGAACTAAAACGAAAGACACAAATTGTTGTCATACAAGTGATGATGTGACAGGTCCATGGAAGGTTTTGAACAGAACAATGAGCCCTTTGAGGAGAGAATAGCTTTGGTCTGGGGTAAGTGTTATGGAAGCACTGGCATAGGGGCAGCTAGGTGGCACAGTGAATAGAACGCTGGCCCTGGAGTCAGGAGAAACTGAGTTCAAATCCGGTCTCAGACACTTAACACAAAACTAGCCCTGTGACCTTGGGCAAGTCACTTAACCCCAGTTGCCCTCCAAAAAGCAAAAAAAAAAAAAAGGAAGCGTTGGCATGCCAGTGAGGCCTAAGGACATAAAGTGCTGGAGGGGACTCTTCTAAGCATGGGAGGATCTGCCTGAACAGAAAGGCTTGGAGAGGCCAGCTGAGTGCAGAGGACCGTAGAACACATATAAAGGGCAACAGTGTGAGAGGAACATGGAAGGGGGGTGGAAAGCTGCCTCGTACAAGGCCTCTAATGCCCAGGTGAGGACCTTGTTTGGGGGCCATGGCAGACAGCTTAGTCTGAGATTCTTGCTCAGAGCTCACAAAGACCTCACAGCAACAGCAGAAATGCTTTTCCTTAGTAGATTCTTTAAAAGCAAGATAATGGAGGTGTTCCATCTTTAACAGGAAAACCAGGAGAATGTTTCCAACCTAGTGATAAATGACACAGAGCTGAAGCAAGTGGCTTACATATACAAGTGTGTGAATTCTACACTTCATATCAAGGGCAAAATAAATTCCATCACATTAGGTGAGTGCAAGGGACCTTCCCACGGGGGGTTCTGGGTACCAAAGTGTGTCAGAAGCCAGAGTCTTAGCTAGGAGACTTTGCGGGGGGTGTTAGTAACAACAGCCCCTTCTTTCTCTAGATAACTGTAAGAAGCTTGGCCTGGTGTTTGATGACGTCGTGGGTATTGTGGAGATCATAAACAGCAAAGACATCAAAGTTCAGGTAACTGATCTCTTGGCTCCTTCTCTTGGTCCCAGAGGAACCCTGGAGACAGACATGGGAGCTCCACCACATGTTACTTTGCATTCTCTCCCCTGATGGCAAGTCAGATTCAGTTCGGGGCTGAAAGCTGATCACTTAGGTGGTAAGGGTAGAGGAGCAGGAGCCCCCTTAGATAACCTCTGCAAGTCTCCACTGGTAGGGAGCCTGCTTAGACTCATGGCCTCAGAATGTCAGCCCTGGAAGGGACCTTGGAGACCCTCCAGTTCAGCTCTGTTTTATGGTGGGGGGAAACTGAGGGCCAGAAGAGCATGTGATGTCCCAGGCAGAACCTGCGTGTAAATCTTGGCTCTGCCACACAATATCTGGCCCCAAGTGCTGGACTTGAGAGTCTTCTGTTTCCTTTCTCTTCAGGTGATGGGTAAAGTGCCAACTATTTCCATCAATAAGACAGATGGCTGCCATGTATACCTGAGCAAGAGTTCTCTGGACTGTGAGATAGTCAGTGCCAAGTCTTCTGAGATGAACGTCCTCATTCCCACAGAAAGTGGCGACTTTGTAAGTTCCCTCATCCCTGGGGTTCTTGGGAGTAGGGGAAGTAAGAGTGGAGGACTTCTGAGGGTCCTCTCTAGTTGGAGTAGAAAGCTAACTGACTGGTGGGAATTCTTCACGGAGCAGATAAAACCAAGTAATTTAGCATAGCCTGGCACAGGTACTAAGATATGCTTGTTAATGAATCCATTTATCTCTGCAATCCAGACTTGAGAACAGAGGGAGGGAGCTAAGCTGGAGCCATGTGGTAGAACTTCCCAGAAGCCATTTCTTCTTTTTCTCCCATGGTTTCCTGAGGAGCAGACTCACCTCTCTTCTCTCGTGCATTAGGGTCAGAACCTCTGAGTAGCAGGGACTGAGTCACAAGGAGTCATTACTGGGCCTAGGCCAGGGGTCACCCTAAGAGCTGGGGTGGGCCAGTCCCTGGGGCACAATCAGTATGGGTCATAACCTGTGGTTTGATAAGGACAGCAAGCAGGCTGTGGCACTGCAGCTTGTACAGTTCTTTTTAGGGAAAGGTTCTTCTTGTTCCAATTACCATTACCAAAGCCCACTCCCTGGGCTCCTCCCCTTAGGAACAGAAGGTCCAGAATCTGACCATATTTCTTCAGTGCTTTGTAAACCTTTTTGCTCCCCAAGAATGGCAGGTAGGGAAACTGAGCCTCATGGACATCCAGTTACTTCCCCAGCAAGTCTCTTGACTTCATGTCTAGTTGCTGCCTGTTTGACTGACAGTTCTTTTCTCCTTTGTAGAATGAGTTCCCTGTCCCTGAGCAGTTCAAGACACTGTGGAATGGGCAGAAGTTGGTTACTACAGTGACCGAAATTGCTGGATAAGGAGCGTGCCACTGGGTCCTGTGCCCTCCCCCCCAAACCATGGGATACACCTGCATTCAGATGATTCTCTTCTAGATTTCCTCTACCTTTCTGCTCTTAAAGGCTTCTCTTTCCTTGGAGAAGTACAGCTACCTGCCTTCACTGAATATACCTCAGGCTGAGATATGGGGTGGGGCAGCAGGTCAGTTGGGCATCTGCATGTGATCTGCAGGAAGGTGCATCTTCTCCATGTCAGCTTAAACCACACCACCAATCCCTCCTTGGTGAACTTGAGACCCTTTCGGATGGGCTTCAGCTTTGGGAAGGGGGATACAAATGGCTCCCTCTGGATGAATGGACCAGGTTGTTCCTGCAAGGGTCAGGCCTTTTGTTAATGCTTTTCAGGAAGGTAGTGGAAGCTGACGTGTAACCCCAGCTAGATATTCTAACCAAACTAATTCACTGGCACCAAGTGATGTTCCTGGGCCCTGGTGACATGGCCGCCCTGGACCAAAGGCCGACACTCGGGCACAAAGCATTCCAGGCCGACTTGTTTCCCTATTAGCATTCCTTTTATCCACGTTCTCTTCTCATTCTGTCTGTGCCATGCCAGGAGGTTCCCTTGTACCAGCTGCCAGAGGAAGTCGGGGCTACAATAGACAGCCCACCCCACAGCAGTTAGGTGAAAGCTGGGTCCTCTTCATGTGAGCCTTTGGGGTGTTGGCCAAGCACCTCCCTTCAGAAAAGTTTTTTTAAAAATCATTCCAAGGAATCTGGCATTCCTTCTTCCCTTCCATTGACTATTATGAATCTCGACAGGTGCCTGTCATCTATTCTCTTTCACAATTGTCTTGGCTCATGCCACATTTCTTGGCGCCCGCCTTTTCCTTGTCCCCAAACGGTTTGACTTTTTCTTGGCTGGGAGGCTTATAGCTTTTGTTTATATCCTGAACAGAAGCATGAAGCCTTCAATACAGGCTGTTGCATGGGCTTGAACTTGATGGTTTCAGGCCTTGAATAGCTTTTCCTATGTATAAATGGTTTTTATTTTCCCTTTAGAATATTTACTAAAATATGCAATTTTTTTTAAATTTTTGGCGGGGGGGGCGGGGGACTGTCCTGTGACTTCTACCCATTCCTGAGGCTTGTGGGAATAAACCTTTATGTACTTAAAATTATACAAAAACTAGAATAAAGTTAATGCCAACTTGCTCACTTGTTGGCTACAGTCTGTTGGTTAGAAAAATGAAATTGTTAAAAGACTGACACCAAGTAAGAAACCAATATTTTTATTTTTCAGAAAAGCTGATAAACTAAAAACTTACACATAACTTTTCTACCTAAAGAACAAGAATTTACAGATGGGACAAGGGATGGGGATGGGACAAGGCTCTCCCACGCTTGTTTCACCTCCAGGGTGATAACGTCTGCCTCCTGCTTAAGAGCCTTTGCACAAAGCAGTCAAAAGGGAGATAATACTTTTATTGCCCAGACCATTAGAAGCACAGTGAGAAGAAAGGCTTTAGCAGGCACTCTGAGCATGCTATGAGAGGTGGACCAAATTGGAAACAGTCTAATCCTCCAGGGAGTAGGACCCTAATTGCCCCCCCACCTCTTGTGCCCAGGCCACACAACCTTTTAGGTCAAAAGGCTTGTTTTCTCCCCAGGGAGCCCTAATAGCAGGATTTCACATAGTTTTTTATTTCACCAGGGACCACCACCTAGGCCTTCCAACCAAACTCTGAGCTTCCTTACTTCCTTGGTCAAAACTCCACTGGCAAGTCAGATCACTTAATCATCTCATTTTGCTCTATTCTTGGCATAACATTTAGCCAGAGAAAGGAGTTATTTTCTATACTATAACCTTTTATAGTTCAGGTTGGCCTCTGTAATTCACATTGTGTGTGTGTGTGGGGGGGGGGGCAGGGGCTTGTTCCAGCAGTTACTGTTTTGCTCTGGGTTTAGCCACAGTCAAGGACATGTAACACAATCCTCATACTCATTAGCTAATGAAACTTGGACTCTCTACCATATGGCAGCGGGATTAGGCCTGAGTAGTGAGCAGATAAGATGAGGATCTTCTGTCTCCTCAGTGTCAGATGAGGAAAGAAAGGAAGTGTTAGTTGCATCTAAGGGCAGAGTGCAGTCTTGATTGACCCCCCCCACTCCTCCCCCCAAGTTGCCACAGAAATGCTGGGGTGCCTATAGTTCTTGTTGCACTTAGTAGCCTCCGTGAAGCAAGAATGTCACACCAAGAATGGAAGGAGGTTTGTATAAAACCATTCCTCAGAGAATTGGAGGTGGTCCCCCTCTACAGCCAGGAAGACTAGTTTGCCTGCTTTGTCCATCTCCTTAAGCCCCAAGCGGTCCTAAGAGGGAGAAAAAGAAGCATTAATCTTAGGCCTGAAAATCAAGCTGATGGAAAAGGAGACGCCAAAGCTCCCTAGTGAGAGCCTTCTGAACGTTGATGTTTAGGAAGGGCTGGGCAGGAAGGTAGAGCTGCATTTGTGCCAGAGGCAGGTGAGCATGGAATAAATCCTAGCCCACTGTAGTACCTGGTTTGGGGGCACAATTTTACTGCGAAAACCTGGTTGTTTTTTGCTTCATCCCTGTTCATTCAAGTTTTACTTTCATGACCTTGTAAAAGGAATTGGTCTGTACTTGTGCAACAATTACAGCTTAGAGTTTTACTCTGTGAACAGAGGGGAGAGGGAAAAAGGGTTTGGGATTTGACTCAGGCCGGGTTTAGACTCCCTCCCCATCCACCACTTGAAAAATACCTGTGTACAGGGAATTGTCCTATAAGTGGATGGCTGCCCATCCTATAAATGGCCCAGTAAGCACCTTGGCCATATGTGTTCAAACTCTGAGCTAAGAGGATTCACTAAAATCCTTCCCCTAACACCCCACCTCCATTCCTACCCTATACACATATATCCATTATTTCTTGGAAAATGAAATTCTACATAAATGTTGGACAGAGGTTCTTACCCCAGGGGTCCACAGACCCCATCCCCTCCTGAGGGGTCTAGAGAAATTTCAGGAATGACCATGAAGTTGGATGGGGAAAAAAATCTTTATTTCAACATATTTGGTTTGCTGTGTAATTCTCTTTTTTTATTTTGTTCATTTTAACAGCACTATTCCAAAAAGTGGTCCACAGGCTCCACCAAACTGCCCTGCTACACTGGTAGAGTGTAGCATCCCCATCAGAGGGCTGGGAGTCCAAAGTTCTTCCCACCCCACCCTGCAGCCTTCTAAACATGGCAGCTGGCTCCTGGGGCCTACACCCAGGGGTGAAGCTTGGGACTACATGATGGAACTGCCCAGCACCCATCTAATGCTAATCTAATGCTAAACTCTAATTACCAAGTCAGGAGACTGGGTTTTTTTACAACTTCAACCCAAAACAGCAGACAGGCAGTATAGTCTGAGATTAGCATGGAAAAACCAGTCTATGTATCAGGTAATAATATAAAATTAAGACCTCTTGTTAGGAGGAAAATCAATTATTAAAAACCTGCCATAGAAAGTCCTGTGAAAAATCATGATGGGAAGAAACAGTGTCCAGAGGGGCCCAGATGCTAACACCCAATGCTCTAAATTCAGTTTAAAATACACTAGCAGCACCATTGCCCCACTTCCCTTGGATTTTATTGCATATGGGCTGTGCCTTCCAGAATCAGAGAAAGAGAGGCCTCAAGCAAATGGTCCAGCCTGCCTCTGAAATGAGTCAGAGGTTTGGGTCATTTGGCTGGCGTGCACTCTGGCCAACAAACTGGGACAGATTCTCCAGTGGCAGGCACAATTGCTGTGGGGCCCAAATAATGACAAACTGAATTCTGCGGTAAAAGCCCCAGGCAAACAGGCAGCCAAAGTCTGTAGCTTGTGCTTATGGAACCAGCCTCTCCCAACAGCCCTTGGTCTGCCCCCTGCTTCCCGCACCAAAATCCACACCCTTGCTCAAAACCCTGACATGTATTTGAAGGAGACTCCCTTCCTTCCCTGGCTATTCATTATACACTTGGGGTTTAAGAGAAGATTAATTTCTAGTGCTCCATCTCCCACGTGGCCTTGTACTGTCTGTGAAGCCCTGTTAGAGGGAGCCAGGCAGCAGCAAACACTAAGAAGTAACTGATGGAGCAAGTGAGGATGTTGTTTTTTCCCTATAGTGCAAAGCCTGGGGGACTAATAATAGCCTGACATTTAGACAGTGCATTAAAGTTGACAAAGTACTTCCCCCAAAATGCTGTGGGGTAGACTTTGCAAAATCTCCATTTTACACAGGAAACCAGAGCTTAAAAAGACGTGACTTGCCTAGTATTATGTGGTTAGCAGGGGTGGAAGCCAACATTCACAAACAGCTTTCCTCTGACTCCAAGCCCACTGCTTTTTCTTCTCTCAGCCCCTGCCTGGGGCAGGAGAGTTCCTCCCAGGGCCTACATTTCAAGCAGTGGCCCAAGAACCATCCTTCATTGCCCTTGCCCTCCCCTATTGGAGCGTAAGCTCCTTGAGGATAGGGGCTGTATTTTGGTGTAGTACCTGGCACAAAGTAAGCATGTAATAAATGTTTACTGTCTGCCTGATGGCACAAGTGCTCCCAAGCCCTGAAGACTAAGGTGGGATGGAGCAGATGCCTGGTCCTAGAGAGCATCTCTGACCTAACACCAGAGGATTATTATTATTGAAAGCCACCAAACCCATGGCAGAACTGAGCTGGGCACCTCCAGGGAAGAAAATGCCTAGATGCTGTAAGGCAGGCCAAGAAGCTTGGGGTTTATATTTCACCCGCTTAGACTAAAACCTTTAATGAGTTCTGACTCCCTCCCCATCTTTCCACCACCTCTGTCAGCTGCCCTTACCTGTGTGTACAGGGAAGTGTCCTGTAAGGGGATGGTCTCCTTGGCTTGGCCACTTCGGTAGAATCCAAACCACTGTGGGAAAGGGCAGTGGGGAGGGGGTGGGTAGACAGAGAAGACAGTCAGGTCAGTAGCCTAGCTCCGGTGAGCAGCCTGCCTGAGGATGGAAGAATGTCTCAAGACTTCTTGTGGGCCCAACTCTCTCATTTTACATCTGGGGAAACAGGGACTCACCCAAAGATGATCTGGTAGCAAAGAGTAAAGTGTGTGAGTTTCCTGGTTAGTGTTTCTTCCAACATTAATGCTGTCATTATTCCTAACAGCCAGAATTGACAGGTTTCTAAAGCCCTCTGCATCAACCTGTCTCATTCCATTCTCACAAGAGCCCTACAAGGCTGGTGCTATTATCCCCATTTTATGGATGAGGAAACTAAGGCTGAAGAAGAGGTTAGGTGACTTGCCCAGGGTCACACCGCTAGTATCAATCCTGCTGAGGTAGGATTCAAATTTAATCTTCTGATTCCCAAGTTCAGCACTCTCTTCATTAATCTACCTCTATTTCAAATATTTCTGGTTTCAGAGGGTGGTTCCAATGCAGATCCCAACCCTCTTCATACCTTTATGAACTGCTATAACAATGATGTTATTATAATGACTAATATAATAATAATAACTACTGGCATTTAGATAGAGTTTTAAGGTTTGCAAAGCACTTCTATATATGTTATCTGGTTTAATCCTCACAACAATGCTGGGAGGTAAATGCTATTATTATCCCCATTTAACAGATGAGGAAAATGAAAGTGAGAAAAGCTGAATGACTTGCTCAGGGTCATATGGCTAGTAAAAGTCTGAGGCAAGATTTGAACTCAAGTCTTCTTGGCGGGCAACCTTTTGGAGGGCTTTTCCACTCTCAGCTAAGCTGGTCCTGGGGGGGCAACAGATAACCAGTCTGTCTCTAAAGCCTTCCCAGGGCCTGTCAGGCCTCTGTACTGTGCTGGCTTGGCCTTCAAGATCCCAGGGCATTTTCTGTACAACAATGGGATCTTGGAAATATATAGTAGGGGGAATCCCTTCCTAAAAATAACTCAAATTTCCTGTTTACAAACACCCCCAACAGTGATGCAAGTTATATTATCATCCCTATTTTACAGATGAGAGAAAGGAGGCCAGAAGGGGAAGTGACTTGCTATGGTCACACAGCCCACAGGTATCAAAACCGAAATGCAAACCCAGGTTTCCTGACTCCCAACACTGGGATCATTGCCCTGTACCACCAGGAAGCAGAGGGCTCCTGAAACTACTTCTAAATGTGTATCTTAGAACATAAACTAGAATTCTTCTGAGGCTGCTCCTTCCCACAGTGACCAGTACCCACCCTTCAGCACCCTACAAGCCTCTGGGACCTGACATCTCACCTCTGAGTCCACAGGATCGACAACAGAGTCATTGAGAAACTTCACCATCACAAAGTTCTTCAGGGCCATCAGATTCTTCCTGTAGGCCTCATTAATGCCCTGGCAGAGAGAACAGGGCCACGTGACTGGTGACCCCCTGGGTAATGGATCTGGGCCATGGCCTTTGTGGGAGTGGACAAAGCTCTTGTCCCAACCTGAGTCACTGTCCAGTACGAGGAGGAGGCCCTTCCCCATCTATGTGTAAGATCCCTTTTCCTTCCCGCTCTTGCTGAATGATATGGCCCCATTTCCCCCTCCCTTAGGCCCAGCTTCTAGTTCTGTCCTCATCTAACCACAGCATCAACAACACTCTCCTCAGACCCGTTTAAAATCCTCCTTCCTCCAGTAAGACTTCACTGAAGAGGCCAGAGCTGCCCTGGTCAGCAAAACCCTGCGACCCTATCTTTATCCCCAGAAAGAAGAGGGAAAGTAATGGACAAACAAAAGCCAAGTCATGGAATCAGGGTGGGGTGGGGTTTAGAGCCTGCCCAGCCCTGACCTCCAAGAGGTGAAGCAGCATAGCCCCCGCCATCCAGCCCTCTCCCCACTGCAGGGCCGTGATTCACACAGGCCAGAGGTTTGGTGAATTCAGGCTGCCGAGGCCTCTGACCATGGCCCTGATGCTCACCCTTTCCTGGTTGATGTCAGCCAAGAAGACACTGTTATTGCGATAGAGATCCTCCTTTATGGGGTCATGCCAATACTCTGCTTGTACCAAGCTATAGGAGACAGGAAGAGCGACAGCAAGGTAGTCAGGCAGACACCTGATGATGTGCCCTGTAGCCTCTCACAGGTGCCAGGGTGTGGGGAGTGAAGCAGGGGCCCGTGGCTCCAGCCCTTAAGAACCCCATGACAACTTTTCAGACTGAGTGCTGGGGAACAAGATAAATACATAGAGGACACCTTCACAAGTCCTGGGCGTCTACTTTGCTGGAAACAATGGGCCATAAAGATACGTGAGATGCTGTGTGCTCAAATAGAATCTATTATGGTAAGGGCTGGTGCTGAAAGAGGCCTTAAGAATCACCCACCAACCTCCCCATTTTATAGGTCACAAAAGAGAAGCCCAGACAGGAAGGCTGAGGGGCACAGAGGTGCTAAGTAGTGGGGCTAGGATTCAAACCCAGGTTCTGATTCCAAATCTAGTGCTCTTTTCATTCTATCATATAATCATAGTCATAAACAGCATTTACATGGTGAATGAAGTACTATCTCAAGTGATCCTCACAACTACCCTGGGAGATAGGTGCTATCATTATTCCCATTTTACAGATAAGGAAACTAGGTAGACAGAGGTTGTGACTTACCCAGGGTCACATAGATAGTGTCTGAATCCAGGTCTTTCTGACCCCAGGCCCAGAGTTCTATCCACTGCCCCACCCTGCTGCCTATCATATGTGCTGCCACCTCCATTAATCAGGCATATAATACACTTTCATTTCCTTTTGCAATATATTTTTATATTAACACTCCCCACCCCCACACAGTCTCCTCCAGGAAGCCTTCCCTGAGTAAACAGGAATAGCAGATTTCCACCTTCCTTGGCAGACTTTTATTATTAAATAGATTCACACACACACAGAGGAATCACTTTTGATAACAACCCTAAGAAGCCTGGAGGGCAAATACCTTCACTTGACAAGTGACAAATATGAAAGTTATGACTTGCCCACAAACCAAACAAGAAAGTATCCTGGCTGGGACATGCTCGCGAGCTCACTCACACACACACACACACACACACACACACACACACACACACACACACGGCTTCTGTGTTCTCTCCATGTCACTACAACCTAACAACAACAGCGGCTATTGTTTCTGTGGCACTTCTGTGCCAGGCACTGCACCTTCTCTGATAATATTTCCCTGCCTCCCCTTTCGGAAAGACAAGACTTCCATAAAAGGAATTAGAAGAAGCAGCATAAAGTAAGGGGCTAACTGCAGTTCGGATGATCGGTGCACAAGAAGGAAAGGAGGGGTTGGTCATGTGCACAGAAGAGTTGAGGAGGGTGCTGAGGGCATGAGGTTGAGCTGGCTCGTGAAGGATAGGCAGGATTCAGGTGGAGGCAGGTGAAGAGGTGGGCTCCCATTCTGCTAACAAGAGTGCAATCAAGGTAAGAGTTCCAAGGAAAAAGTGATCAACAATTGTCAAATATTACAGAGAGGTCAAGAAAAATGAGGGCTGAGAAGCTTTCATCTTTGGACATGACCAGAAATAATGGGATTCCCCACTGAGAAGGGGTCAACAGGTAAGCAGGTAAGAACAAAGAGTTCTGCAAAACAGAATCACAAATTATTGCCAACCATATGAAAGAATGCTCCAAATAACTAAGGGCAAGGAGATGCCCAAGCAGAACAGTGTAGAGAAAGAGGAGAGGAGGGCCCAGGACAGAGCCCTGGGGGCCACAGAAGGGCTGCCCACAGGTGGGCAGGCATGAGCCCATGAAGATCAGAGGCAATGGGAAGGCAGCTGAGAATACACAAGGACGATGCCCATCGCCACAAACAACCGAGAATAAGTATCATCCAAGAGAAGAACAAGCCTGGAACCCAAAGGAGAGCCAGAAGATGACGCCTCCCCCCCTCCCTTCCCCCTCCTCCTCCTTCCCCTCATCCTCCGAAGGTGCTGCAGCAACATCAGTCTTCTCATGTGGGGATTGTTTCACTGAATCTTTTTTTCTCTTTTCTATGATAACAGATGGCTCTCTGGAAGTGGGGGAGGAGAAATGATAAGAGAGGAATAGCTAGGTAATGTGAAAACAAGATTATCAATGAAAATCTTTTTTTTTTTCTTAAAGAAAGTCAGTGATGATTTCTGATAATGTGATTTTAGTGTAGTGGTGTGTGTGGAAGCCAGACCACAGGGGTTGGGGAGGACAGACAGTGTAGAAGTGGAGGGTGAGTACCTCATAATTAGCCTGGCAATGTAAGGAAAGGGAGGCCAGACCAATGGCCACAAGTGGGGGCTAAGGACCCCTTATTAGAGACGTTACAGGGCAGAGTTTAAGGCAAGAGTGGGGAACCTGTGGCCTTGAGGTCACATGTGGCCTTCTAGATCCTTAAGTGTAGCCTTTTGACTGAATCCAAATTTTACAAAACATCTTTTTCAATCCAGCCTGATATCCAGACTGTCAAGGTCTTTTTAGATCCTAATTCTGTCATCCAATGTGTTTGGTATCCCTTTGTGCCAGGTGCCATCCATAGATCTGATGTGCATGTCATGTAGGCCTTTATCCAAGTCACTGACAGAAACAACACAAGGCCTTGTGGAGATCCCTGGGGCACTCCACTAAAGACCTCCCTTCAAGCCGGCCCCGAATCAGTAATGGTTACTTTTTGTGTTCAGTCATGCAATTAGTTCCAAGCTCACCAAACGGTGCTATCACCTGGCTCCCCTCTCTCTGTCCTGTCCACAAGAATAGCACATCATACTTGGTCAAGTCTCTGACCTCTCTCAATGGCTCCAAGTTCTGCCTGCAGGGCTAGGCAGGACCAATCTGTCTTCCACATCAAAGCCAAAATGTGTTGTTCAAATGTCTATTTCAGGAAAAAGGCTCAAAAGTTCAGAGAAAAGCTAGAAATGACCCCCATGGCTAGAGAACTCTAAAGGGGAAGGAGGCTCAAGGACTCTCATGAATGAATGTTGATGTTGGGATCATGAAAGATCCCAACGAAGCAGAGAAAGGAGATGTCCATGGGCAGCAATCGGCAAAGGATGTGTACAAAAGATGAAGGCAGGGGCACAGAGTTAAGGACAAAAGCAGGAGGGCCACATGCAGGAAGGCTGGCACCTAAAGATAGCTGCAGCTCAGGGCAAATGCTAAGGACAACAAACAAGAAAGACAAGCTACAAAGAGCCACTGCCTGGGGCAGCCAGAGTCCAGTCTGGAGCTTCCACATTCTTGTCTGCCTCGGTGGGGGCACTCTCTCCCCAGGACTGATACACACTGCAGCCCAGCCCTCCACGCCACCAGCTGAGGGTCTTCACGAATTTCACTGGCCAAAAATACAGTGAGTGGACAAGAAATACTCCAAAGACTTTTTAGTCTGGCAAGGACCTGCAAGGACATGTGTTCCCCTCGTATGAATATAAGGGCCACCTCTAGGCCAAAGAGGCTGCCAACAAAGGGGCGTGATGTCAGCACACTCCTAGCACAATGCTGGGATGAAAGGAAAAGAACTTAGGCTTACTCTGTGCCAACTACTGGGGAGTGCAAATGGAAAAGCTGGCCAGTCCCCACTCCCAAGGGGCTGGAGAGAGGCAGCCCATCTTGAAGGGCTCAGCTGCAAGTCCCAAAGGGCCATCATCACAGCAGGTGGGTGGTGTGGCCCTTATTCCCCTTGTGGAGCCTCACCACAACCCTGGGAAGCAGGTTCTCTCACTGCCCCCACTGTGAACTCAGGTCTTCCTGCCTCCAGGTCCAGGGCTCCAGCCACTGGACCCCCAGCTGCTGGCTGACTCACAACTCAGGTGACTTTCCCAGGGTAGTAAGTAAGTGAACCAGAACTTGAATCCTGACTTTCTCCCCTTACTCCATCCCACCATCCTTCTAGAGAATGGGGAGTGCCTTCATTTCTCCTCAGCCACTATCTTATTTTTCCATTAGAATGACCTTGCTACCAGAAAGGCCTGAACAAACACAAACACCCAGAGAAAATGGAACGCCCAAATAACGAAGGGCAGTAAGCCTCGAGCCACTCTTTACATGCCTTCCAGTCCCAGACCCAAAAGAATGAGCCCACCTGGGGCGGCCAGGTAGCACAGCGAGTAAGAGCACCGGCTCCAGTGTTGAGAAGACCTGGAGATTGAATCCCGGGCTCAGACACTTAGCACCCACCCAGAAAGACCTGGCCGTGTAACCTTGAGCAAGTTACTTAACCCCAATTGCTTAGGGGAGGCTAGGTGGCTCAGCGAGTAAGAGCACTGGCTCCAGTGTCGGGATGACCTGGATCAAATCCGGTCTCAGATACTCAGCACCACACCCAGAAATAACTGGCCGTGTAACCTTGAGCAAGTTACTTAACCCCGATTGCTTTAAAAAAAAAAAAAAAAGAATGAGCCCACCTGCTACTTAAGGAACTTGCAGAACCTCTATCATCAATCTCTGGGGATTGGCAGCCACTAGGTAAGGATCAGGGGCCTGATCAGGAGATGGGCACTCGGATTTTCAAAAAGAGGGGAAGGATCATTTCTGAAATCACAGCCCAGCACTGATGCTCACTACAATGATTATCAGATGGACGGTTTGTGGACACTTAGAAAGGGAAGCAGCGATCACTGGGAGTCATGAGCTATGCTGAGCTTTACTGAACTGGCTTTGGCTTTGAAAGGCTTACAAGACTAGCAGAGACAGGTCCCAAATAGAATATGGAGGTTTTGGCTGACAAAGTCTCTCATAAACAAGTAAACACAGAAATATGAGCCTAATGACAGAACAGTTTGAGGGATGTGGAGATGGGTGAGTGATGGCAGACAAAAGCTTCTGGGTAGTGAAGTAATGGAATCGAGAAGGTTGACTGATTGAGGACTCCTATTCTATTCCAACCAGTATCAATCAATTTGATATGGTTCTATAGGGGTAGTGATTATAAGTTCTGTATATTTGGGCTCAGAGCTATGAGCTACAGATTGTAAGTACACTTGCTTAACCACGGGAGGTTGACCAGAGGCCGTCCACCTTTGTTTTTCCTTGTCATGGTGACCAGTGTGGCACAACTTTGTCACAACAACTCGGATGAAGGAACAAACACCAAAGACAACATGGAACAAATTTCCAGGTAACACAAGCCTGGCAAGGACAAATTAGCAAAAGTCTTGCAATCTCTCTATCCCTGGCTTGTTTAATAATTTCCCCCCTTTCACTAGAGTTCTTAAAGGTCCCTCCTTCCATGCTTCTCTTCACAGGTTTACATGATGACACCTTTTCTATTAAGGTGGTGTGTCCACCAACTAAAGCTTCTGATTGTCTAAGGTGTAGGACAGGCAATGGGAAGAACCTCCGATTCACATTGCACATCCATCAGTCCCTCCCTGTGTGGTTCTAGACAATTCATGGAGACTCCTGATCCTCAGCTTCTCCATCTTCAAAAAGAGGGTGTTGGACTAAGTGACCTCGAGGGGACCTCCCAGCTCTAACTCTATGCCCCTAGGAGCCAAATGGAGCTGGGTGGGCTTTGCCAGGGAAGGCCCAGGGTTGTTGTTCAGTTCTGTCTGACTCTTTGTGACCCCATTGGGGGTCTTCTTGGCAAAGACACTGGACTGGTTCGCCGTTTCCTTTATTTTGCATATGAAGAAACTGAGGCAAACAGGATAAAGTGACTTGACCAGGGTCACACAGCCAGATCTGAACTCAGGAAGAAGAGTCCTCCTAACTCCAGGTCCAGCACTCTTCACTGCTTCACCTGGCTGCCCAACTAGGAGTCTAGGCCTTGCCTACTTAAGGAGTGGGTACATGTACCTTGACTCAGTGTTGGAGGCTGACACTCATTCTCACGTATATGGCTGGAAATACCAACAGTGGTCCAGGTCAGCTGCCTCTCCCTCTTGGCAATAACAGTAACCATGCCTGACATCAGTTCCTCCTGTTTTCTCCCTGCAAGCCCAGCAGCATCTGTCCAGAAGCCCCAACAGCCTCCGGGCTCCCTCACCGGCATGGTTCTGACAGTACTTACCGTTCCTGTACACCCTTGCTGTAGGCGCCCATGTTCAGTGTTTTCCGGAGCCAGTCACAAATATGAGAGCTCTCCCCTGGACATCGAGGAAGCCCATAAACCCCTGCAGCAGGAGAAAACACACAAGCACTCACTTGATGGACCAGCCACAAAAATGACCAGATTCCTCCTAGAATCCCTGGAAAACAAATTTATGTGCTTGGGGAGTTGTCTAGAGCAGAGGTATAAAAGCCATACCAGATTAAAATGTAATTGGAAAATATTGAGCCAAATAAATAAAAATATAAAAGAATGTAGCTCGGGGTGGCTAGATGGTGCAGTGAACAGAGCACCCACCCTGGAGTCAGGAGGACCTGAGTTCAAATCCAGCCTCAGACACTTAACACTTACTAGCCGTGTGACCTGGGCAAGTCACTTAACCCGGATTGTCCCTCAAAAAAAAAATGTAGCTAATGCTAATATGTGGTTTTCTAAATCAGTGTAAGAGCCCCCAGGGATCATTATGGTGAGACTGTTGTTGTTCAGGACTATCTTACTCTTTGTGACCCCACTGACTGCAGCATGCCAATACTGTCCATGGGATTTTCTCGGCAAAGATACCAGAATCATTTCCTTCTCTGGCGAATTAAGGCAAACAGAGGTTAGTTGACTTGCCCAGGGTCACACAGCTAAGGAGTATCTGATGCCAGATTTGAAGTAAGTCTTCCTGACTCTTCACACAGCACTCTATTAACTGAGCCACCTAGCTGCCTCCTTGAGTACAGATTAGTGGCCCTGACTTCTGCCTGAGTTTGACATCACTGGCCTAGAACACCCTGAGGTCAAGTGACTCACCCAGGGTCAAACAGTCAGAATATATCATAAGCAGGACTTAAAAACCCAAGCCCTCCTAGCTCCAAAGCCAGATCTTTTCATAAGCCCCCAAATGCTTCTTTTTTTTTTTTTTTTTTTGCTTTTTGGAGGGCAAATGGGGTTAAGTGACTTGTCCAAAGTCACACAGCTAGTAATTGTGTCAAGTGTCTGAGGCCGAATTTGACCTCAGGTCCTCCTGACTCCAGGACCAGTGCTCCATTCACTGTGCCACCTAGCCGCCCAGACCCCCAAATACTTTTAAGGGAGCACAGATCGAATCCATGTCTTTACACCTGACCAAACCCAACAGTCCAAGTCTGTGCCCCAAAGTCAAGAAAGAGCAAAGGTGATTTAGAGAAACTATAAATTAAAAGAACAGCAAAGTTCTCTAAGTGAACAATACTGGGCCAGGCAGCCTCAGAAGCTTTCTGCTCTCTCCCTCCCTCCCTTTCTACCCCTCCCATTATCAGTCAGAAGGTCATCAGCCAGCAATCCAGTGACTCATCTGTTATTCAGTTCAGTGGGAATCAAAAGCTGAGTTCACTCAAGTTCCCCTAATTCCATCACAGGCTCTGGAAGTAGTTTTGTAAAGCAGGCCAGAGGCTTGACCCTCTTAGGGTTCAGAGGTTTTTATACTGATCTGAGGACTGGAAGCCCTCTGAGGCCCAGAGCCCTGGAGGAGCCAGTCAAAGGAGCAAGAATTACCTTGATGCTGTCCACCCACGGAAATCAGATTGATCATGGGAGGTGATGGACATCTCTGGGCCACTGCCCTCCTGTGGGAAGAAACAAATGACTGTTTTTATGTCCACAGGAAGAAGTGTGAAAAGGCCTTCCCCTGTCAACAACCCATCTCCATCCTACATTACAGAATCTTGGAGCTGGAAGGGGCCGCTCAAAGCCTGCCTTCTGCAAAGGCCCCTTCTCAGTCCCACAGTCTCCTGGTGCATTCCCCAAAACTGGCTCCCATTGATTCTGTATGTGTCTTGTTTGCACATGAGAATGGGAGCTCCTTGAAGGCAGGGACCTTTCTTTGCACACTGGCTGGCACCCAGTAGGTACTTAATAAAGCACTGCTGACTGAAAAATCCCTCCAGCGTAGCACATCTGCTCTGGGTTCAGTCCAAGCAGCCCCCAGAAGGAGGTGAGCTGAATTTACTGCAGGCTTTGAAGGAAAAGCCAGCTCTACTGAACAGAGCTCCACAGCTTCCCAGTGATCCTCTCCAGTTCCACAATGGATATGGATATGCTCCTTTGATTTGGTGCTTCTCAGGTTCAGAATCAAATGAAATAGAACTTTTTTCAACTCAAGGTTAAATAAACACAGCACTCCTCTCCTATCCAGTCTAAATCTGCCTTTCTCCCCTCCCGCTCTGCCCTCTGGGACCAAACAGAACAAGCCTAATCCCTGCTTAATCCTCTAAGGAGAATTCTTCCCTACTATTTTTACCACTGAGTAGATTAAAAGAACAATCCAATTTACCAGAGCAGGTTTATCTCATATGACTAAACCCCATCCAGAAGTCTACATAGAGGGGAGATTCTAGACTTCTCTCCACCCCTAATTCCCCCCTTCCCCTTCTGGTGGTAGTTTCTGCACAGGCCAATTCCCTCGCCTGGAGGGGATTCAACCACCCTGTCCTCCACCCCCACTCCACCAGCCAGTACAGAGACCTCTGTCCTCCAAGACCCAGCTCCCTAACCCAAGGCCAAAGGAATACTCTGGCCTCTCCTTTCTCCCAGTACTTTACCAGCACACCTCTCACCCCACACTGGTCTCACTCCTTCCACAGTGATCTGTGTCTGGTGTTCGGACTAGGGCTTTGTCACCTTCTTTGTGTCCTGGACTCCGGGCAGTCTAGTAAAGCCTGCACACCCCTTCTCAGAATCACGTTTTCAAATGAGTAAAACAAACTGAATGGGATTACAAGGGAGACCAAAGGTACTGAAGTAGAGTGATCAGAATGGCATGAAAACAAGCTCACAGAGCAAATGTATGGAATGGGGCTCTGAAGCAGAAGCAAGGGATGGCAGGGTCTATAGGGATCTCTGTCTCCTCCCCTCCCCCTCTTTCTTCTCCTCCTTTCTCCCCCCTCCCCCATCTCTCTCTCCATCCCTCCCTTAATCCTTGCCCCCAACCATAGTAAATATTTAATAAATTTTTGTTAAATTTGGCAGATTTTCACTTGGCAATACAGGTTTTGAAACTCCTCACCTTACAGGATCATTAGTATTAGAAACAGATGGTAACAGCTAAAGTGGAAGCGGCTCCTTCTGGTTAACTTCCTGTCCCTTGTCCTGTCTGAGCCCATGAACAGCCCTGCTTAGGTGGCCAGAGATAGGGGGATCCTAGATCCTTAGAGGTCATTCTCTAGACGAGCAGAGGTAAACAAAGTGTGGGGTGGGGTGGGGTGTGTGCAGGACAAAGTACTCGGAGCAAACTTAGGCCAGGGTCACCCAGCTAGGCAGGGCCAAAGGCAGGATTTGAATCAAGTCTTCCTGATTCCAAATCTAGCACTTCTACCCACTAGAGCCAAAGGTGGGGAACCTGTGGCCTTCTAGGTCCCTGGGTGTGGCCTTTTGACTGAGCCCAAGTGCTTTAGAACAAATTTTTTTAATTAAGGGAATGCCTTTAATATGTTCTGTTAAGTTTGGATTCAGTCAAAAGGCTGCACTTGAGGCCCTAGAGGACCATATGAAGCCTGGGGGCCAAAGATTCCCCACCCCTGCTAGACCAAGTAGATGCCTCTTTCCCTGTTTTATAGTGGAGGAAACTGAGGCTCAGTCAGGCTAAGTGACCTACTTGCCCATGGTCCCAGAGGTGGCAAGAGGCAGAGCCTGATCCACAAACTCAGGCTTGTCCCCCTCCTCTGATCAATCACTGATTAAAGCCAGAAGTGGGGCACTGGGTCCAACAGGCATTGAGAATTCTCCGGGCACACAGGTGGCGATCTTAAAATTCCCTAAGCCTTGGAGTCCAAGAAGGTGTCAAGCTTTCAGCATGACCTTCAGGTTCCTCAAAGCTTCTTCTGCCAAGACTTTTAGAAAAGATCCCAGGCAGAAAGAAGCATCTCCCAGAGCCACAAGGGACATTAGGGATCCCTGGGGACAACCCTGTTTTATAGATGAGGAAATTCAGGGCCAGAGAAAAGTTTAGTAACTCGACAAAGGTACCACAGAGGCAGAACTTGACCCCAGCTCTCTGGGATCCAAAGGAAGCTTATTTTCTGCAGCACAATGCTGTTTCCAAGGTGCCCCAGCCCCAGGATATGCTGGGCTGAGGGCTTTGTCTAGGTCTCTCTTGTGGCTACCATTACTTGAAACAGGTTCTCAGATGCTTCCATTCAAAGTCTGCCGGCCTGGGTCTGCTGCACACTTAGCTCCCCTAAGACAGAAGGGGATATCAGCTTGGCAGACCTATCAGGGAATACTTGAGGAACAGCCCCAGGGCAGCCTGGGCCTGGGGAACAGACACCATGGCTGGGCTACTTTTTGTCTGAGCTTGTTTCTCTGACCTGGCCATAGAGAAACGAATATAAATCAAGGAAGAAATCAATTTTATTTACAAATTGTTAGACCTCTCCACTAAAGTCCTCCTCCAATCCCTCTTCAAGGCATGGAAGCAACCCTGAGATCTGAAGACAACCACAGAACCAGCAATTTTGGAAAAATTCAGTACCTCCTGTGTGCAGGACCCATGCTGAGGACAAGGAGAGAGGATAAAGGGAGGAAATATGTTTTGATGGGGAAAAACTTCTGCCTTCATGTAGCCCACAGTCAGACAGTTGGACAGCTAGGTGGGGCCACAGTGGGTAGAGCACGGGGCTTGGAATCAGGAAGACTCATCTTCCTAAATTTAAATCTGGCCTCAGCCACTTACTAGCTGGGTGACCCTGGGCAAGTCACTTAACCCTCTCTGCCTCAGTTTCCTCATCTGGAAAACAAGCTGGAGAAGAAAATGACAAACCACTCCAGTATCTTTGCCAAGAAAACCTCAAATGGGGACATGAAGGGTCGGACATAACTGAAAACAATTTAACAACTAGTGACTGTTCATGTCTGGGGAAAGTGAGGAGGGGGTGGGAAAAAGTGATAAGAAACCACAAGATCACAGCTGAAACAGAAAGTAGCAGAACAAAGTGGTTTTTGAGGTCCGGGGGAGGCTAACTGAGGCACAGATTCTGGAGGTCCTACCTAGCAGGGGAGGAGGCTTCAGGTATATGACCAGTGACAGACAGAGAACCTCATCATCAGAGAGTGGACCAGAGCAGTCATCAGGAACTATTGAGGCCAAATTAATGAAAACATAACTCAGCTGAGAACTCTGAAAAAATGTGAGGCCATCCATCGACAGCTCCCTCTTCTCTTCTCCTCCACCTCCTGGCACTCAGATGTCTTCGGCTACTGTCTCCTCCTTCATCCCATCTCACATGAATAGACGGCCCTTCTCCTTTGATCCACAAGTGACCCCATCCTTCCCATCTCCTCCAGCACCTCGTCCCCACTCTCTCATTGACCTTCCACCTTCCCCTGTCTACTGGCTATTTTCCAACTGCTCCCAAACATACCCATGTCTTCCCCAGCCTCAAAAAATCCTCTCTTAATCCTTCTGTTCCCAGTGACTATCAGCCTGTATTTCTTCTTCCTTTTGTGGCTAAACGCCTAGAGAAGGATGGATGGAGGCCTCCATTTCCTTTCTTCTCACTCTTTTAGGGAGAACTCTGTGCAGCCTGGCTTCTGACCTTGTCATTCCACTGAAAGTGTTTCCTCCCAAGTTCTCCATGATCTCTTACTTGTCAAGTTTAATGGCCTTTTCTCAATCCTCATTCTCCTTGACCTCTCTGCAGCCCCTGACACAGCAGAGCCCTCTCTCCTCCCTGATACCCTCTTCTTTCTAGTGTTTCGGGCACCCTCTCTCCTGACTCCCCTCCACCTTTCAGACTGTTCCTTCTCCTTGGCTGGATCCTCATCGGGATCACCCCCATCAGCTGAGGGTGCCCCAGAGGGCTCTGCCCTGCACCCTCTTCTCTCCATATATACTGTTTCATTTGGTAAGCTCATCAGCTCCCACAGTTTCAATTATCATTATGCTGATGTTTCTCAGGTCTACTTATCCAGCCCTAACTTTTCCCAACCTCCAAACCTGAATCTCCAGCTGCCTTGTAGACATACAAACTGTATGGCCTGAGACATCTTAAACTCAACTCATCCCAAATTGAACTCAGTATCTCCATGCTCTCTCCTTCCCCTGAATCCTCCCAATTACTGCTGAGAACACCAGCACCCTCTCAATCTCCTGGGCTCACAATCCAGGAGCCGTCTATTGCCAAGACCTGCTGATTTCACCTTTGTAGCATTTCTGGTATATGCTCCCTTCTCACCTCTGATGTTGCAACCATGATACAGGCCTGGATTCACGCCAGAGTCTGCAGGTGGGTCTACCCACCTCAGATCTCTCCCCATTTCAGTCCAACCCCCATTCAGATGCCAAAGTGATTTTCCTGAAGTGCAGGTCTGACCATGTCTCTTCTGTGTCTCACATACACACACACACACACTCTAGCCCCAAACCCCACCCTAATTCTATAAACTCCAGGGACTCCCTATTGCTCTGTTTGGCATTCACAACCCGACCTCCTCCTACTTTTCTAATCTTCTTACACCTTACTCCCCAGTATTAACTCTTCAATTCAATGAGCTAGGTACTACAGACATTGTGTTCATTTTACAGATAAGGAAACTGAGGCTCTACAAGGTGATGGGACTTGGCCAGAGTCGAGGATCCCTTCCTCAATGCAGACGTCACGTCTGGCTGTGCCGGCCTGGAATGCTCTCTCTCCTAATCTCAGCCTTCTGGCTTCGAGTCCTACCTTCTCCAGGAAGCCTCTCCCTGGTCCCCTTTGATCCCAGGGCCTTCCCTCTGCCCATGACCTCCAATTGACCTTGTACATATCTTACTTGCACATAGTTATCCACAAGCCATCTCCCCCATTAGACTGTGAGCTCCTTAAGAGAAGGAATTGTCTTTTGTCTTTCTTTGTCTCCTTGGCACTTAGCACAGTGTTTGGCATACAGCAGATGGTTAATAAAAAACTTTTTTGACTGAATGAATAAAAACAGATACTGGAGAGGCAGCACAGTACAGCAAACATAGTTCTGGACTGAAAATCGGGAAGTTCTGAGTTTGAATCCTGCCTGAGATACTTACCAGCTATGAGACCCTGGGCAAGTCACTTGACCTTGTGGAGCCTTGGTTTCCTCATCTTGTACAATGGGCCTAATTAGACTTGTAGTATCTAGCCCACTGGGTTCTGTGAGACTCAAATGAGAACACATGTATAAAGGACCCTGCAATTCCTGGTCACAATGAACATGAGTTACTGCTTTTGTAAAAATACTAAAAAGTCCTTCACCAATGAGGTGAGAGAAAGGGACTTACAGGAACTGGCCACCTTGAGAGAATCCCATGGCATTGTAACCTTGCTGCAGCTTGGGGTTCTTGGCAAGCATCTCACACACCAAAGTCACCTGATGATTCACATTTAAGAAGAAGCTGTTCTCCATATCCTGAAGAGAGGGGGGAGAAGGGAAGAAAAAAGGGAAGGGGATAGGGGAGGAGGAAGGAGAAGGGAGGAAAGAAGGAAAGGAGATAAAAGATGAGAGGGGAGGAAAGAAGGGAAGGAGATAGAAGAGAAGGGGGGAAGAAGGAGGAGGGGAAAAGGATGGGGAGAGGGAAAAAGAGACAAGAGAGGACAGGAGAGAGGAGAGGAGGGGAAGAGAAGGGAGGAGAGGGAGAAGAGAGAAAGGGAAGGACGAGGAGAAGAGGAAAAGTTAGGAGTGAGGAGGAGGGAAAAGGAAGAGAGGGAGATGTCAGAGAGGAGGGGGGAGGGAGAGCAGAAGAGGAAGCAGGAGGAAAAGGGAAGGAGAAGGAGGCAAAGTGGAGGGGGAGAAGGAGGAAGGGGAAGAACTTATGAAAACCAAGTTTCCACAGTCATAGTACTGTTAAAAGCCTCTCTAAGCCTCCTCCTTAACCTCTGCTTCCTCTGCTCCCAAGCCAACCGAACAATTTTGAAGTTGCTGTTTTGCTATTAACTAGTTATGTGACTTCAGGCAAGTCCCCAGACCCCTTTAAGCTTAGTTTCTTCATCTTTAAAGGGAAGGACAAGAGATGGCCTCA
This sequence comes from Petaurus breviceps papuanus, assembly GCF_028583685.1. Classification (NCBI taxonomy): domain Eukaryota; kingdom Metazoa; phylum Chordata; class Mammalia; order Diprotodontia; family Petauridae; genus Petaurus; species Petaurus breviceps. The sequence goes on from NW_027187338.1 coordinate 8,093,177, forward strand.
GACAGGCCAGTATTCTCTTATTGTAGATAAATTCTAGTTTCCTTCTACATTAAGGGAACAGAAATACTTCCAAAAGCCTGGCTAAGAGTGAAAGTCCCATTGAGAGCCCCAATAAAATGATCTTCTCAGGAAGAGTACTAAAGAAAAAATGAAGCCACATGAATCACTTTCTAACTGAACGTTTATCACAAGCTCCTTGGTCTAGCAAAAGTCCTGCAGTAACTTAGCTTTGTGGATGTGTTACCTCAATCAGAGTCTTTCCAATCTCCAGCGACAAAACATAAATTCCTGGTATTTTGTGCTCCACCATTTTTTTAATGGCCCCCATGCTCAGGGGATTACAGCAGCTGTCTCCTAGACAGGAGAAGAAAGAAAACACAGGAAGTTTTCGGTATTATACATAGTAATTATCTATGAGCTTCAGGAATCCCAACAATTTAATGGGGCACCAATGATGTAGCTACAGTTCAATTTACACAAACACGAATCAAACTTGGTGCAATAGAGAGAACAATGGCCTTGGGAATGGGAGATTTGGGTTCAAGTCCTAGCCCTGCCATTTTCCAGCTGTAATTCTGGGCAAGTCACTTCTGTCTTCTGGGCCTGTTGCCTCATCTGTAAAATGGGTAATATTGACTTGCTTCACATGTACTGTAATAAGATTACAGAAGGGTTCTTGGAAGCCATGAAGTCTTATCCCTTATTTTACAGATGAGCAAACTGAGGCAAAAAGCAGATAAATGACTTACCCAAGGTCACAGAGCTAGCAAGTGTCTGTGGCAGGATTTGAAACCGTGTCTTCCTGACTCCATGTCCAGCACTCTAGCCACTATTATTCACTACTAGTGGTATTATATTACCTATTTCACAAGATTACTGGAAGAGATTTGTAGACTTAAGGGCCCTATGTAGGCATTATTTTATCATTACTATTATGTGTAAGGCACTAGAGATAAAACAATATTATTAGTCTTTGTTCTCAATAAGATGCAGAGGAACAAAAATAATATTTGGAGGTAGAGAATCTTGGTTCATGTGCTGGCTCTGCTTACAAAACACCTGTTGTTAGCTTGGGCAAATCACTGAAGCTCTGAGTCTGTTTCCTCATCCCTAAGATGAAGAAATTAACAAACTAATAAACTGAAAGCTATTGTATTATGAAGATGAAATACTAAGCACTTTGCAAATCATAACATGATACATGAATGCTAGCTATTATTATGACCATTAACAACTGAGTCCATTGGGTTAAAAGATTTCTATAGTCCTTTCCAAGTCTACCAATCTGCTTTAAGGCTACTTCTAGCTCTAAATTCTATGCACTTACAAATTAGTAGGGAAATATAGCATTTACCAATAGCCATAAGCTAGGCTGTGATGATGAGTGTAAAGGTCAGAAAGGGAAGAGAGATGGGAAAGGGAGAAATCACTTAGAACTGAGATCAGGGAAGGCTTCATGTTAGATGAGCCACTGAAGCCTCACTCTATTCCTATCTAGGGCTTTTGAAGTGGTAATAACAATAATCACCTTTTTCTCCATTTATATTCTCCTTAGAGTACAGAAGTGGCCCTGACTTCTCTGGTAGTCCTGGCAAACTGAAAAGACTTTAAGTGGGAACTATGTCTTAGTTAACCCCAGAGAGGCTTATCACCAGAGAGCTGGCCCCAGCGAATGGATTTTTTTTCTATTTGTTTTCCAGAGCTAGAAGAATTGTGATATATAGCAACAAAATCCTAACTTCTTAACCCAGTGAAGAATCAATTCATATTTGCATAGCAATTTAGAGACTGGAAAGCTCTTTCACATCCATAATTCTGGTAGATTTAAAGGGATATTGGAGGCTCTCATTTCCCCTTTTTTATCCCCCCAAAATGACTGTCAACCCAGAAAGAAGAAATATGGAGACTGAATTGTGGATTTGAAATCACCAAACCTGGTTTTGAAATCTCAGCTCTGCAATTTACTATCTGTGTAGCACATCAATCAATCAATCCATAGACATTTATTAAGCACAAACTATGTGCCAAGCACCGTGCTAAGTGAATGAAACTGGGAAATAAAGAAAAAATACAATTTTTTCTTTAAAGAGCTAATATTCTGTTAGTTGATAACCTGTTAGTTAACTCTCTTAACCTTTCTAGGACTCAGTTTCTTCCACCGAAAAATGAAGGGGTTGGACTACAATGCCTCTTAGCTCTCATCTAGTATATAGGGGCTAAAAAGGACTCCAAGGTAACAGGTATCAAGGAAGAAATGCTAGTCTTGGAATCAGGTTTTACAGAGCAGATTCTCTTGAAGGTACGGTCTGGACTAAGTGGCCTCTGGCAGGCTGCTAGGGGACACAATGGACAGAGAGCACGGACTTGGAATCAGGAAGGCAATTTGAATTCTGTGGGACCAACCTTTCTCACTTTCCTCACAGTGAGGGGTTAGCCTCGACAGCCTCTAAGGTCCCTCCCCCCCCCCAGCTCTAAATCGTTGACCCTACCATCCCTCCCAACTCTGAGATTTCAGGTCCTGCATCTGCTACTGTCTACGGATCATAGTTTGGAGATGAACACATTCCACCAACTACAACCTAGAAGTCCAAGATCATTGCTTGGGGCACGCGGGTTAAGTAACCAAAGTGTCAGAGGCTACATCTGAACCCAGGTCCCGGCACACTATCCGCTTCGCGAAGCTGTCTCTAGTCGGCATTTCCTTTGTAAATGTAGGAGCCTGCCAAGGCTTCTGTCAGGAAAACGCCTAGGAAATCTTACAGGGATACCGAAGTGGGATGGGTTATCATTCATTAAGTGAGAACCCCCAGACGGGCAGGCAGAGCCAGTTCCAGCGCCTCGGTTTCCTGACTCCTGGCCCGGGGACCTTCGCCCAGGTCCCCGTTTGCTCCAGAGAGGGGGGACCCGGCAGCACCTTTTAGCACCCCAGCAGCCGGCATAGCCCGCAGCGGCTGTCCGTCCTCCGCCCAGCCCTGCCCCGCTCACCCATCCCGTGCCAGATGACCAGTGGTAGCGGCTCTTGCAGCGGCTCGGTCCGTGGAGAAGCTGAGGCCGGAAAGGGCCATTGGAAGAGCGCCGCTGTCAGAAGCAGACAAAACAGCGTGGGGAAAGCCATCTTGGTCCAGTCACATGATCGCAGGCTTAAAAAGCCTGTTGTCACGGAAGCCCGGCCCTAGCCCCCTGATCACCCAATCACAGAGTAGAAAGTGCCTCTCGCTCCTTCCGCTTCTCCCCCTCCCTTCTGCTGTGTCCCCATTCTCTATTTCCTCTCTTCCCTCTTCCTTTCTCTTTCTCCCTTCAGTGGTCCTGGCGGGCTTTGGGTGCCCGAGGCTATGGTTGAGGGCTTGCCCCCAGGAAGCACTCACCTGCGCGTGCGTGTGCCCTTCCCACTCGTTCTCAGTTGGTCCAGTTCTCCCAACTGGTCCAATTGAGGTTGAATTCCCTGCAACGTCCGTGTGTGCGACCTTGACTGTTGCCTTCTATGGGCTCAATGAGGAAAGAGCCCTGGATTTAGAATTAAAAAAAACAAACAAACCACACCCGTGTTCAATGTACAGGCCCCTCCCCTTAATAGCTGTGTGCCTTTTGCTAAGAGCCTTGAACTTTCTGGGGCTCGTTTTAATAGAAATAGCTTGCATTTATCTGGCACTTTGTGGTTCGCACAGCACTGTGCGTACATTATTATTTGAACCCTCGGAAATGGATTCTTATATCATCTCCATTTCGCAAATGAGGAAATTGGGGTGTAACTGATTGGTCCAGGCCCACACCAGTAGGAAATACACAAGATTGGGGTTAGGAACCACATACCTCTCCGAGCTTTGGCTGCCCTCCGCAGAATCTTCCATCCGGGCTACGCTGGCCCGCTGACACTTCCTCTCCGCACACAATCCTCCCTGGCTGTTTCTCCTTCTTGCAGGGAATGCTTTCCCTCCTCACTTCTACCTCCTTCAAATTCCACCCGCAAAAGGCGCGTTTCTCTCGATCCTTCCCCACTGCACGTGCTGAGATTACCTCCCCTTTACACGCAATATACTTGGTCTGCACAGGGTTATCCGCTCCTTATCTCCCCTGTATGAACGTGAGCCCCTTAGGGGCAGGTGCCTTTCTCTGTATTCCCCGTGCTCGGTGTGGTTCCTGGTGAATTACACAGTATCTGATAAATGCTGTCCACTAGAAATCTGGAGCAGGAGCTCCCACGATGCCCTCGATCCCCACCTGTATCAGGATGCTCCCTGAAGCCCATTACAGTTCTAGAACCCAAGCCTTTCCTATGTTCGGAGTTGGGAGGAACCCCAGAGGCCATTTAGGCCGCCCTTATTCTATAGAGGAGGAAGCTGAGGTCGAAAAAGTTAAATTATTTGCCCAATTCAATAGATAAAGAGACAGAGAGCAGAGTGAGGATTCGAACCAAGACTCGGAATCCAGCACCCTGACCTCACTCTAACTCTTCTCCCACCCTTGACTACTCAAGTGTATCCAATACCACCCTGAATCTCTTTGAAACTCTCTCCTATTTCTCTCCTTTTTTTGAACTCTCGCCTTTTTTTTGAGGCAATGGGGTAAGTGACTTGCCCAGGGTCACACAGCTAGTACCTGTTTGAACTCAGGTTCTGCTTGACTCAAGGGCCGGTGCTCTATTCACTTTGCCACCTAGCTGCCCCCTTTTACACTTCTTAATATTCACTTCCTTAATAAATAGAACCACTTTATCATCAACCTGTGGGCAAATAATCCCAAAAGCTCCATCTCCATGTTCAATCCTGTGTATCTGAAGAGCATACATGTAACCCATTTAAACTCTGGGAGTCCTTATCCCAACTCCCATTTGCACTGAAGAATTGAATCCCCCCAAAAGACTATATCTTCCCCTCAGGATTCTAGGGACACCTCTGAGGAGTTATGGGATTCTTCTCAATGCTGTTGGTCCAAACTTTCATTTGGGCATATTCTCCCCACCATTAATTACTAGTGATTAGCAGCCCAGTTTCATTTAACCAATTAGTATTTTAGGGACACATGCTGTTAAAATAGAGTAAGAATAAAAGTACCAACCACTCCCTTAAACCTGTGGACATAGACTCAGCTATACCACCACGTCAATTCCTAGGAAGGATGAGCTCAGACCAAAAGCATTTGACGTGGGGGTCAAGGAGTTCAGGGAGTCCAGAAACCCCAATAACCAGAGTTCTTGAAAAGTAGTCTGGAATGAATTCACAGATTCAAGCATTCTTTAAGTCAAGGTGGCAAAGATTTGTTGTTATGCTATTCAGGGATCAAGAGTTCTTAGGGAAGGGGTGGCTAGGTGGCACAGTGAATAGAGCACCAGCCCTGAAGTCAGGAGAACCTGAGTTTAAATCTGTCCTCAGACACTTAACACTTACTAGCTGTGTGACCTTGGGCAAGTCATTTAACCTCAATTGCCCTGCCCTCTCCTCTCCAAAAAGAAAAAAAAAGAAGAGTTCTTAGGGATCCTGCAACCTTAGAGGGATACAGTTAAAGTTTATATAGGATATTCTATAGTAAAACATGTGCCAAATAATAAACAAACTTAGGTGAGTTTAGGGCTAGGGCGGTATTAGGGAGTGGTTAAGGAGTGGTCAATTCTTAAAGGAACATGAACTTTTTGTATCTACTTCGCAGGTGTATTGCCCAGAATTCACCAGGAAATAGCCTGAGAGGTCTGCATGGAGGTGTGGTTTTAGGCTTTAAACTTCACTAATTCTGCTAGCAGTCAGGGCTGACCAAGCTGTCACCTATCAATGTTGTGTTTGACAAGATGGATGTTGGGAGTATACATATGTCCCAAGCTAATGAGGGATTCAGGATGTATATAATGAGCTAGGGAGCATACATATGACTGAGTCTAGGATACATATGATAGGTCAGTGAGTAGTAAATATCTTTATGACCCAGTACACAGCTGCTTCAGCCAGTACACAACTGGATCAAACTACTAAATTCTATAGATACAGCTGGCTACTGTATCAGGAAGAGAGATGGGTATTTTGCTAGCGCATGCTGCCCTTGAGCTGGAGAGAAACTGCCTGAGACAGTGTTTGAGGCTAGGGAGATAAGTGATTTTGGAACTGGATGTGATTTTACAAACTGGGGTTCAAGCACAGGCACCCAAGCACCTCATCACATTTACTGCAAGTTTTTCCATCTCCCCACCAAATTCATTTCTTAATGTGGTAGTCTAGTCAATGAGCAATCCAGAACCTTGGCTATGCTTCGATAAATCCCAGTTACTCCTTGAGGCAGCTCATGAATTCAGCAGGAACTCTTGGACCTGGACTTTGGCTCATACCACTTTTGAAGCATCTCCAATACTCCATTTAAGAGTAAAGGAGGGAGGCCAGGTGGCTCAGCGAGTAAGAGCACCAGCTCCAGTGTCAGGATGACCTGGGGATCAAATCTGGGCTCAGATACTTAGCGCCACACCCAGAAATAACTGGCCATGTAACCTTGAGCAAATTACTTAACCCTGATTGCTTAAAAAAAAAAGATTAAAAAAAGAGTAAAGGAAAACACATGCAAAGAAGTAAAACAGAGACTCTGTGCAATTTATTGTCTGTATTGTCTGGGATAGGAAAAGCTTAAGACTTCTTCCTGAACCCAGAGGTTGACAGCATGTCCTACTTCAATCAAAGACCAGAAAGGGACCTGAAACTTGGAATCTTTTATACACCAGCCCAGTTCTGACTCAGTAGCCAACTAAAAGGCATGCAGTAAGTGGATTGAAAATGGTCATGCACCTAAAACAATTTAAAGGACTCATGATGGAAAATGCCAACTATGGAGTCAGAATGCAGATTGAAGTAGACTATTTTCCTTTTTGTTTGGCTTGGTTTCTCCCATTCTTTATAATTCTTCTATGCAGTATGACTAAAGTGAAAATGTATTTAATAGGAATATATATGTAGAGCCCATATCAGATTGCATGTTGTCTTGGGGAAGGAAGGGGGAGAAAATTTAAAACTTATGGAAGTGAATGTTGAAAACTAAAAATAAGTAAATTACCTAATAAAACAAAAAGACAATGGTCATACAACCTTGTGTACACACTCTGAAGGCGAGAGTTGGGTCTTTCATGCCATGTCCTCAGCATGCTCATACTGCCAGTGCTCATTGAACAGGGCACCATTACAAATGTATAGACCAGAGGATTAACCACCTAATGGAAATCAATTCTGCCTTTTCCTCAAGCTCAGCATGTTCCAAACTGAACTCATTATCTTTTTGCAATATGCTTCCCTTCCTTACTCCCCTATTTCTGTGTAAGGGACTGTTATTTTTGTGGGTATTCATGCTAGAAAACTTTAAATTATCTTTTCCTTGCCCCCTCCTACCTGTCCAGTCTTCTTACAACTTGCAATCCAATGACACCAGCCTCCTTGCTGTTCCTCTGGGCATGTTCACTGCCTGCTTCTTATGCATGGAGCTCTCTCTCTTCCTCCATGCCTCCTGGATTCCATAACCTCCTCCAAGTTCCAACTAAAATTCTGCCTTCTACAAGAATCTTTTCTTAATTCCCCTTTAGTGCCAATCAGTTCAGTTGTTTTTCGGTTGTGTCCAATGCTTTGTGATCCCATTTGGGGTTTTCTTGGCAAAGATACTGGAGTGGTTTGCCATTTCCTTTTCCAGCTCATTTTACAGATGAGGAATTGAGTTAAACTGCCTTCCCTGGACTGATTGACTACAATGTATCCTGTCTATATCTTATTCATATATAGTTGTTTGCATGTTGCCTTCCCATTAGACTGTGAGCTCCTTGACAGCAGGGACTGTTTTTTACTCTTTGTATCCAAAGTGCTTAGTACAGTGCCTGGCTGCATAGTAGGTGCTCTGTAAATCTTACCAAGACTGACTGGCTCCCCAGTTTTCCTTGGTCTACACATTCCAGGCAATCACAAGTTCCCGTAAGTTTTTTCTTCAAGGTCTCCATTCAGATGTTTGATTCCTTACTTTGTACAACACTACAGAAGTCCTACTCCGAAGCCAAGCTATGTTACAGAGGTGACCCTGGTTTTTCTCAGCAGAATACAAGCTCAGGCAGGTCCTGCCAAGCTGAGAGAATCATTGTAGTAACAACAATACTTACTACTTTTGCTGCTGCTGCTACTCCTCCTCCTCCTACTACAACCATCATTACTAGTACCACTACCTCTATGACTACTGCTACTATTTACCTCGTGCTTTAAGGTTTGCAAAATATTTTATAAATATTGTCTCATTTGACCCTCATAGCAACTTTAGGAGGAAGGTACTATTATTATTCTTAGCCCCTGGGCAAATCCCTTAACCTCTATTTGCCTCAGTTTCCTCATGTGTAAAATAGAAATACTAATAGCACCTACCTCCCAGGGTTGTTATGAAGATCAAATGAGATTAATAATTATAAAATGCTTAGAACAGTGCCAGGTACTATATAAATGTTAGTTATTATTAATTTTTTTTTCAGATGGGGAAACTAAAGCAGAGATTAAATGACTTAGAATAATACTTAGATACTTAGGTAATACTAATACTTAGAATAATTATAAAATGCTTAGAACATGTACTATATAAATGTTAGCTATTATTAGTTTTTTTTCTCAGATGAGGAAACTAAAGCAGACAGAGATTAAATGACTAGCCCAGTGTCAGCTAATAAGGGTCTGCTTCAGGATATGAACTCAGATCTTCCTGACTCCAGGTCCAGTGCTCTGTGTACTGCAGTACCACCTGACTGCTACCTTCAAGTATGAACCCAATAATAGACAATGTTTACTCTTCAAGGATCAACTCAGCTAAGTCTGGAAAGGCTAATCACCAGGTCAACCCCCAAGGCCATTGTGACTCATGAACCACATAAAAGTACAAAATGACCCTCTGCCCTTTGAGGGTCACTTCCAAATAGAAGGTACAGAAAGACATAGGGTAGAAATGGGTAGAAAGGGCTCTAAAAGCTATTAAGTAGTCTATAATCATTCGTTTAACTATTGGCACTCAACATGTAGTGTTTATCCAGTGACCAATGAGTTGATACAAGATGAGAGGTGTCTCCATTGAAATTAAAGTAAACCGAGGCACAAACTTGCAAGAATGTTCAACTTATAGGTAAGGCTAGCAATTATCAATAAAATGGGTGTCTCAATTATCAATAAAAGACTATGAGGTAGGGGTTACTAGCCTTCACAGTTTGGGGGAGTACAACAGAACAAAGAACAGGAAGTATTGCAGGTGGGAAACAATATAATTGGATACAAAGCCTGAAAGGTCAGAGATGATGAAAAATAATCTGACTGGCTGGAAGTCTGGAAGGCAGGGCTAGCAACAACCCCTCCTTCCATCTTGTTGCTAGGGAAATCTCACTAGGGGTGTCCACCAGAATGGCTAGTGAGTGCCACAATGATAACAGACGAGACTTTCTTGAAGCATAATCAGTGTTGCAGAGATAATAGACCAGACTCCTGGACATGCACCTGCACCTTTCAAAGAGAAAAGATTTCTTCTAATTGTGCAAAGACAGTTAGTGGTATGGAGATAACTGTTTTCTTTCAATTAAAGTGATTTGTAGGAAAACTTAACTTTTCAACTTAACTGGAAGAGAAAAATTGAACTTCTGGACTCGTGAACTTCTGAACTTAATTCGGAAACAAAGAAACATGGCTCAGGGAGTTACAGAATAGAATCAATTGCAGAACTGAATAACATAAAATATAAAATCAATATTTGATTTTCTCAAAGGAAAGAGGGGGCAATAGAAACATGTCCATATTGCCATCCTTGCTTTATATTTAATTATAAGCCCTATAAAAAAATCCTAGCTTAAATGGCAGAAGGGATCACATTTTATCTTCATGTATATAAATAAAGGCATTGGCAGAATTGGTTCTGTCTTCTGCCCAAGGCAATAAGAAAACTCCTTTCATGCAATTCTTGGTTACTCATGCCAAGTTAGAAAGAAAGGATACAGATGAGATGAGGATGGAACACGCAATTACAACCACTTCATCCTTATTCACTTAAAAAGCTGCTGACTCTGAAAAAGTGAGAAACAGTAAAAAAAAAAAAAAAGAAATAAAAGAAGCAATCCTCTGATCCTCATTATCCATTAGAGAAATTTCACTTATGTCAAGCAACTATCACAGCAAGGTGCTGTGAGAGCCCAGAAACCTCTTCAGCCAGGAATCACTTGATCTCCTTGCCAAGAATAGAGACACAGCAGTCAAGGGCAACCACCCCCATGGAGAAAGATGTCAGAAGGTGAAGAGCAAAAGAGCAAAAATGCAGAAGAGGATGAACTGAGCCTACAGAAAGCTTGGCAGGAGACACAGCTAAGCCAGATCATCCCAAGAACCTTTATAGATAGAACTGGAAGGAGAACAACAAATAGACTTGATATAATGGACTTGCCAGCATGTGATGATCCATCCTCATCATCCCTGGCAGCGGAACCACCACATTTGGACACTGCCACCCCTAGAACCTAGCAGCCTGCAGAAGCAAGAGCAAATTGTAATTATGAAGATGAAGCCAGGAAAAACAGCTGAACCAGACTAAACACAAACAGGACAAAGTTCTGCTGGAAGGGACTCAATTACAAAGACAGCCAGGGACTGATTTTTCAGGGCATCTCAGAAAGGGAAGGATTCTTTTTTAAAAAGTGGGAAATATTTTTTTAAGGTAAGCAAAAAGCTCACTGTGTACCAATATGGATATTTCATATTTGCTAGTGGTTTGGAGTGTCCTGCCTCCATTTCTTCTTATTCACAAGGCATACATTTTCTTCTTCTGCCCAAAATTAGGAGGGAAAAAAATTAATAAAATGAAACATTAGAGGTGTCTTCTTAAATGTTAGCACTTCAAGGAATCACTGATCTCCACGTTAAAAGAACCAGAGGAAGACTTCTAGTGTATATTTGATGGATCCTAAGTAGAGTATTTGTAGAATAATATATGGACCAAAGTCACCCAGAATAAAAGGGCATTTGACCCATTGGCATGGATGGAGTAACTAATCCATATCCTCATACACTTAGGTCCTATCTAAGGCATTGGTTTCCTTCCCATGATGCTTTTACTATTTCATTACGCCTAAAACAAAACCTATCATCTTTTTCTCTAAACCCTTCCCTCCTCCAAATTGCCCAATTTCTGTTGAGGGCATCACTATCTCTCCCAGTCACTCAAGTTCATAAACTTGGAGTCATCCTCAATTATTTCCCCACACACTTCCCATATCAATTAGTTGGCAAATCTGGTCCCAACACCTTTTGCATGCATGCCTTTCTTTCCACTCACTGTCTCCACCCTTAACAACAACCTCTCTTCCTCTTCCTCCTCCTCCTCCTCCTCTTCCTCCTTCTAGTTCAATGGGGAAGGACTTTATTATTTTTTAAAACATTTTTATTGAGAAGGAATGTTGAGTGTGGGGATCGGCAAGTAGTCCAGTTTGTCTGGAATACAGAAAACATGAAAGCAAATAATGTAAAATAAAGAAAGTAGGAAGTTATTGAGGTCAGACAGTAGTAATTTATATTCTGTCCTAGAGACAATAAGGAACCATAAACATTTTTTGAGCAGGAGAGTAGCATGGGATCTTTGCATTAAGAAGATTATTTTGTCTGTTCTGTGCAAGATAGGGTGGAAAAATGCTCCGAGGCATTCTTGAAAGAAAGATATGTGATCTACATCTCTTCTAATTTCTTTTATAGTATGCTTTCAACAACAATAAATGCTTCTTAATATTAAGATCATGTATCTATTTGAAGTTATTATTGAATATGGTATAAGATGTTGTAGCAGCAACCACACTGGCATACCCAGTATATAACTGCTAGCACAAGTTATTAGATCTGCTTTACTAGGAAAGATAGCTGTTTAAGGAGTCAACAGCCTTTTTAAATTACATTTATTTGTTCAGGGGGAAAATCAATAAAATCTAAATAGAGAAAATACAAGCAGAGAAATGAAGACCAACAGACAGGGCTTCTAACTGTCTGAGAAATTAGCACAGATCAACAGACATATCCAACTATCTGACCAAGTCAATACATAGTTACCAGAGAGAGAAGCATCAACATCTGGGTTTTTCAAAACCGGGGTGGGGAGGGGCTCCTTAATGGCTACCCAAAATCTCATCTGGTCAAATCACAAGAACACTCCTCCAATGAGTGAGCCCTAAAGCAAAATGCTAACCTCAGAGTATATATTTATGCCCTTTTTAGAGGCAGAGGACATCACAACTCTCATGACTCAGTGCCTAATTAGAAATTAACAAAAGGTGTGAAAGCCTTCCTAAAAAGCAAGCCTACCCTAAGCAAGTTTCCCTTAATGGGCTCCATTGTGAGGCCTATTAATGAGTGGGGAAGACCTTATATACCATTAACATTACAGATGTTGATCTGTGCTTAATTTCTGCCAAACTGCTTCCCAGTTTTCTGAACAGTTTTTGTCACAGGACATCTTTCCTAAGTAATTAGCATTTTCAGTATTATCAAATATTTAGTTCCATTATTTCTGATTCTTCCTTGTGGAATGTACCCGATTGTTCTTCCCTCTCTTTTTTTTTAACCCAAACCAATGGTTTTGATGGATGCTGCTTTATAAAATAATTTGAGGTCTGAAAGTGCTAGTTCCCTTTTATCCCCACTTTCCCCCATAATCCCTTTGATATTTTTTATGTTTTGTTTCTCCAAATGAATTTTGTTATTCTTTTACCATGCTCTCTAGTGTTCCTTTCATAGTCTGATTGGTAGAGAGTTACATTTTACCTTCAATTTTAAAAATATCCTTCCCCCTCCTGCTACTCAGTAAACCATCTCTTGTTACAAAATATTTAAAAGAAATAAAAGACAAACCAACAAACAGAATGTCAAGGAGAGACCAGGGGCCTGCAAGGTTTCAGCATTACTAAGGTGGTGACCCCATCTAAGGCAAAGTCAGATCCTCTGCCATTCCCCCGTCCCCAGCTCTGCAAGTTCCTGAATTAATGCTTTTTCTCTTATTTCATTCATATCAAATGTAAGGACAATATAAATACAGTAACATTTGAAAACATATAAAATGCAATCAAAGCAATGCTCAAAAGCAAGTTTACATCCTTAACTATTTATATTGAAGAAAGAGAAAACAGGGGGCAGCTAGGTGGTACAGTGCACTGGCCCTGGAATCAGGAGGACTTGAGTTCAAATCCGACCTCAGACACTTAACACTTGACCTTGGGCAAGTCACTTAACCCCAATTGCCCTGCCTTCCCCCCCCCCTAAAAAGCCGAGAGAGACAGACAGAGAGACAGAGAGACAGAGAGACAGAGAGAGAGAGAGAGAGAGACAGAGAGACAGAGAGACAGAGAGAGACAGAGAGACAGAGACAGAGACAGACAGAGACAGAGAGACAGAAAGAGAGAGACAGAGAGAGACAGAGAGACAGAGAGAGAGAGAGAGAGAGAGAGAGAGAGAGAGAGAGAGAGAGAGA
>NW_027187338.1:8106650-8204509 GCF_028583685.1 Petaurus breviceps papuanus
AGAGAGAGAGAGAGAGAGAGAGAGAGAGAGAGAGAGAGAGAGAGAGAACAGAAGTTAAGCAATTATCAACTATAGAAATCACAAAATGAACAAATTAATAGACTAAACACTAGCATGAAAAAAACCCATCAAATGAAAGGGAAAATTTAATAAAATAAGAAATAAAAACAATTGCATTAATAAAAAGCTACTTTCCTTCTTATGTTTTCTTACACCTTACATCATTCCTTCCCTCCTTCCCCTCCAAACCATGTTCTCTTCTATCCAGTGACACAGGCCTGCTTTTTATTCCTTGAATAAGACTTCAGACATTTTCTCTAGTGGTCCCCCATGCCTAGAATACTCTCCCTTTTCACCTCTACCTCCTGGCTTCCTGGCTTCAAGTCACAGATAACATCCTACTTTCTACAGAAAGCCTTTCCCAGTAGCTCTTAATTCGCGTCCTTTCCCTCTATGGATTATCTGAAATTTGACTTGTATACATACATCTTGTTCATACATTCTTATTTTGCTTATTGTTTTCCCCAGTAGAGGATAAACTTCTTGAGATCATCTTTTGCCTTTCTTCATATCTCCAGTTCTTAGCACAATACCTGGCTCACAATAGGTGCTTAGTAAATGTTTGGAGCAGCTAGGTGATGCAGCACATAGAGAACCAGACATGTAATTGGGAAGACCTGAATTGAAACGCCTTCAGACATTTACTAGATGTGCGACATTGGGTAAGTCACTTAATTCTCTTTGCCTCAGTTTCCTCGCTGTAAAATGAACTGGAGAAGGAAATGGCAAACCATTCCACTATCTTTGCCAAGAAAACTCCAAAGCGGCTCATGAAGAGTTGGACATGACTGAAATGACTGAACAATAACAAATAAATGTTTATTGACTGACAATTTGCCAAAATCATAAAGAAGAAAGTGAAGATCACAGTGAATGCAAGAGATATAAAGAAAATTATCAGAGATATTGGCATATAGCTATGGTCCAAACAAGCAGAATATGAAAGAAATGGATGAATATTTACCAAAAACATATAAAATACCTATCAGATTTCAAATTATAGTACAAAGCAGTCATCAACAAAAATACTTTGTGCTGGTTAAATAAAAGGAAAATTGGTAAGTAAAACGAAAGTATGTGCCTGATATACAAATGTTAAAGCAACTTATAGGACTCTAACAACCAGGACAAAGGTTCACTTTTCAAAAATAAAAACTAGGAAACTGAAAAAACATGTAGCAGAGTTAAGACTAGACCAACATCATTCCGTAGACCATAAAAAGAGGTACAGGACTTGGTTTAAAAAGTCAGAGGCTGGGTACTAGGCTTCTAATTACACTGGCATAGAGAATTCTCAGTGAGGAAAACCCCCTAGCCATATAGGTCAGCACATTTTTTTTTAATAATTTATAGTCTTAAAATGCTGCCAAGAACACTGGGAGGATATGTGAATTGCCCAGGGTCACACAGCCAGTACATATTTTGAACAGAATTTGAACCAAGGTGTTCCTGGCTTAAAGGCCAGCTCTCTCTCCACTATGCAAATCTTCTTATCCTATAAGAGACATCATATGCAAATGAGAGGAACAGAGAAGGTGACTGCTTCCACAGCAATATATCATTCAGAAAGAGTTTTTGATCTTTCACAAAACACAAACACCACCAATTTTAATGACATCAAATTCAGAAGCAACTAGACAAGCAAAATCCATGTTGTTAGAATTAGAAGGAAAATAATTTACAGGAAAAAAATTTTGCAGCAAATTTTCTTATATATTCAAGATATATAGAGGATTGATACAAATATGTGAAGCAGTATTCTGACCTTATTCCTACAGATCAAAACTAGGTAGATGGTGCAGTAGGCAGATGCCGAAGCTGTAGTCTGGAAAATCTGAGTTCAAATCCAACCTCAGATGCTTACTAGCTGGGTGACCCTGAGCAAGTCATTTAACTTCTGTCTGCCTTAGTTTTCTCATCTGTAAAAGAGGGTTAATAATAGCAACTACCTTCCAAGATTGATATGAGGATAAAATAATATTTGTGAAGTGCTTTGCAAACTTTAAAGTACTATATATAGGCTAATTATCACCATCATCATCTCCCCCTCAGGGTTCTAGAGAGTGCCTCTGAAAGGGTGGGATGATTCTTCTTAAATGCTGTCAGTTTGAGCTCCCTTTCCTATATGTTACCTCCAATCTTAACCACTAATGATTAGCACTTAAATTCCATTTAACCAATTCTTATCAATTAACTTTTATAGGTGAATTTTTCTGTAAAGATATAGTGAAAAGAGAAGTATAAGTTCCTCCTCCCCAAACACTTGTGCCACCTTTGACCCCAGAAAGAGTTCACAGAAACTTAAATGAGTTTCTACATAGCATTAGTGCCACCAAGTTCACTTCTAATTGTGGCATAGACACTGAATGAATATGTGACTCAGCTACTTTTGGGCAGGGTCAAGCAGTGGGCTCACTATTTCATTTCTTATCATCTGATTTTCAACAAATCCTGGCATGGACTACCTCTCCAGGATTTCTGCTTACTTGCTTTCCTAACCTTTCTAAGCCATCTTCAATATTCATTCACCCAGACAGAAATAAGGAGCCCTTGCTTTCATACAGTTAGTGCCCTTTGAATATACCCCAGTTCTGACTATATAGCCAATCAACAGTCTAGCTCTTTCTCACATAATTAGTAGGCTGGAATTTGTTATAGAATGTGACCAGCAGCCTTACATCATATGTCATCTTGTCTTTCCAGAAGCAGGTTCCCCAGCCTATCCCATTTGGTATTGTATCAACTGAGCACTGGTTCCCCAGTAGATAAATAGTCAAAGAATGTGAACTGGCATTTCCCAAACTAATAAAGGCAAACTATTGAAAACCATATAAAAATGTTCCAAATAAAAGAAATGTAAATGAAAACAACTTTAGGTTCTTATACCATATATCCATCAAACTGGCAAAGATTTCAAAAGAAAAGAAAATGATAAGTGTTGGAGGGGTTGGGGAGAGCAGGCACAGTAATTCATTATTGGTGAATCTGTGAAGAAGTTCAACCGTTTTGGACAACAATTTGAATCTTTAACCAAAGCATCATTAAGTTATGCATATCCTTTGTCCCACTGATTCCACTATTAGTGATAGAGCCCAAAAGAGGAAAAGGATTAATACGTACACAAATATTTATAACTACACTGTTTTGTTGTGGTAAAGAACTAGAAACAAAAGGGATGCCCATCCACTAGGGAACTGATGAAAAACTTATGGCATAGGAATGTATACTAAAAAAACATAATGAAAAAAACAGTTTCAAAGAAATCTGACAGGACTTATATGAACTGATGCAGAGTAAAGTGGACAGAGCCAGAAGAATAATTTTATGATGACTACAACATCATAAAGAAAAACAGCTTTGAAAGACTTAAGAAAAATGATCATTGCAATTACTAATTCCAACTCCAGTGATTAAGACTGACAATTAAGAGCAGTAATTAGGGCCAGATCAAGACTGGATATTAATTATACTTTCCACTTCCTGTCACACAGGTGATGGACTATAGGTGCACAAAACATTTACTTTCAGCCACAGCCAATGTGTGTATTTGTTTGGTGGGACTATGTTTCATTCTTACCACATAGGGCTTCTTGGAGTGGAAGATCAATTTGGGAAAGACTGCAAGGATATCAAGAGATGTTAAAAAAAAAAGAAGGAAGAAAAGGAAAGAGCATCAATGAATCATTTACAAATACATAGAAGAAAGCAAAAGAAAGTTTAGATGGGATTACAGATAAACGGAGCAGAGTTGTAACTACTATGTTAAATATGAATTATTTTTTTAAAAGGCTGGGCATAATTGAAAAAATTATATATAACAGAAGGTCACAGTTTCAAGTATAATCCTCTTCTTGTTTATATATTGATATGTTCCCATTTATTGATGTTTATTAAGTTCATGATAAAAAAAGAAAAATTTTAAAAATATACTAAATACTTGAACTGACAAAACATGAAATAGCAAACCTAAGTAAAGAAATCCCAGAAGGAGAAATTAAACAGCCACTATGAAGCTGCCTCAGAAAAAGACACAGGGACCAGATGGATTCGTAAATGAATTCTAGCACACATTCAAAGACCAAATAGTCTATAAACTGTTTTTAAAAATAGAAAAAAACTTGTACACTATCTAATTCTTTATATGAAGCAAGTATGGTTTTGATCCATATTCCTAGAAATTAAAAGGCATAAAATGAGACCTGCAAGCCAAAATGACTAATGAACATTCATACAAAACAAAACAATTAATAAACTATTGGCAAAAAGAATGCAACAATAGATTTTAAACTGTTCTTTATGATCAAGTAAGATTTGTGTTAAAAATGCAAGAATGGGGGCAGCCAGGTGGCTCAGTGAGTAAGAGCACTGGCCCCAGAGCTGGGATGACCTGGGATTGAATCCTGTCTCTGATACTTAGCACCACACCAAGAAATAACTGGCTGTGTAACCTTGAGCAAGTTACTTAACCCCAATTGCTTAAAAAAAAAATGCAAGAATGATTCAATATTAGGAAAAACATCATGTAGATAGTTACTCCAGTTTTAAGGTACTTTGTGGGTCCACACTCCTAAAACTCTACTTCATGTAACCACACTGATGTATTTTCCTTATTACTCAATCAACTACAATCAATACAATTAGCTTAAAACAAAAGAATAGTAAGGGAAGGAGAAATATGTTTGGAAAGGCTTAAGTTGTCCAGGGCATAGTGTCTGGACTGTGTGGCAGGTGAAAAGATAATTGGGAGGGGGGGTGGGCGGTGCTGCTAGGTGTCACAGTGAATAGTGTGCCCGGCTCTGGAGTCAGGAGGACCTGAGTTCAAATGCGGCCTCAGACACTTGACACACTTACTAGCCTTGTTACTTTGGGCAAGTCACTTAACCCCAATTGCCCTCCAAAAGGCAAAAAAAAAAAAGATAACTGGGGAGTAAAATGAAGCATGAATGGGGCCTACTTAGATGTGTGGGCCATGTGAGATGTTCACCATTCAGAATGGGGGCTCTGCTATCAACCCAGACTTGAAGATCCATGGAATATGAACTCTCTGCCTATCCCAAAGGGTAGTGAGTTGGGCAAAGGGACTTCCTCTCCCCCCCCAACTAATAAAAAGGGTGAAACACTTCTTTCTACATTTGACATTATTATCAGATATTGTGCATTGCTTGGAACTACTAGACTGATGGGAGATTTCCCATTTAGCAAAGGGCATGAACACACACTCTAAGCTAACATGGACAGAGAGGTGAGGCAATTGCTTGAGTCAGGAAGCAGCTTCGAGGAGTGTGATCCCTAGGAACTGAGAAGAGAGCCAAGCATAGATTCAAGGAAGAACCAGCCTTAACCAATCAAGAATCAAGCTGCAAAGAGGAGCGGTCCCTCAAAGCCCAGTAAAAGAAGTCTCTCGGGGAAGATGTTGGGCCTAGCGGGGAGCTGGATAAGGATTTCATGAAGAAAGGACATCAAAGTCCTACAGTACTGAGCTGCAAAGGGCCCTGGCCACACAATATTCCTGATACATGTGCCTCAATAATATGACACTCCAAATTTGTGCTCACTTTTCCCATGGATGCTGTATGTATTTGTGAGAGACTGCTCTGTGTCCTAGGTTTATGGAGGGAATGTTTTGTAGCTACTTTTCTTACTATATCATTTTAGTGAATTTCATTACTTTTAGTTAATTATAACTACTAGATGAATGTTAAGGAGAAACTCACTGGTGGGAGCTCATGAGCTACAGTTTTGGGGTCCAGACCCATAGGATACTTTAGGCTGGGACTAGCAGCCACTTTGTGAAGACCTAATCATGAATGCAAATGGAAGTCTATGGCATGCAGCATTGCTGACGGGCACCGCATTCTTAGTGGTTCCCTTTTATAATCCAATAATATTCTATTATATTCATATCCCATGATTTCTTCACCCAGTTCCCAATTGATAGGTACCCACTTTCCCCCCAGTCTTTTACTACTACAAAAAGTGTTATTATAATCTGTGTGTTTATGTGTGTGTGTGTGGGGGGGGAACCTTTCCCTCTGTGTATGATTTCCTTTAGGTAAATGACTGGCAAGCATATTGCTGGGTCAAAGGCTTTCTGCACTATAGAAACTTTGGGGATGTGATCTCAAATTGTTTTCCACATCAATTAGATCAGTTCATAGCATCCACTCTGGAATTTCCCAAAGACAATCCAGCCCACTTTCTTCTTCCTATCAAACTCTAAACCTAGCTCATTGACAATCCACAGTACCTGTCCAATGCCTGCACGCTAATGGACATGTTTCATGAATTATTACTCCGATTGACTGTCACAATCTGGACAATATGCTTTTTTCATCTACTTGTTTTCCCTTTGTGGATGACTAAGCCAAACTCCTTGGATTTATTATGGATATCATTTAACTGGTTCTACAACATTCCAGGGCTTGGTGCACCAAACACAAACGTATCTTCAAAGAACATCTGGAGGGTTTCTCTACTCATAGAAAATTCTTCTTTGATTCAGAACTTGTACTTGATCCTTTATCTGGTGATGACAAACAACTTTGGCTAGCAAAAGTCTCCCTATCTTATACCTCATTTGATATTAATAATCAGAGATTAGTTGAATGCAATTATCTCTGTTCTTTTACTATCCAGGGAATTTTGGGTAATTTTCAAGACATACAGGGAAGACATTTTTTTTTTTTTGAGAAGCATCTTTAAGCTGGAATTTTGCTCTACCAAATTAAATGTTCTTTTATAGTTAACAAATAGTAGCACACTTTTACTTTGTATTCTCTAAGCATTTCAATTAATTGTGTGATTTAAAGGTGTGGTCTGCTATAGAATATTGATTATAAAAGCTTCCCTGTTCCCTCTGAAATCTTGATTTAAGGGTATGTATGCTTGCTTTCCAATTTTGTAGAGATGAAAAGCAGGCACTATAAGTCAATGGTTATTGAGCATTCTCTTAATTACCTTTTTTCTTCTTTTCTTCCCCTCTCTTTTTCTTTCTTTCTTTAACTTTTTCTTTCTATGTCTTTCTTTCTTCCTGCAATAAACTGAAGTTGTTTGAAGCCTTTGGTATCTCTCAACACTCTCAAAACTGTGTCACCACCAGCACAGATCTCTTTTGTGTATACTTTTGCCCAGTCCAGCTATTTTTTCCCACATTTGTTTTGTTCAGTGCCTTTTTCATTTCCTCATGAGAAGGTCTATGTATTAGAGTAGTGACTCAACTGCCATTTACAGTGAAAAAGTTTGCTCTAAAAAGCCTTTACAGATCTTTCCAGTTTCTCATTCATTATTATCCAATCAATTTTCCCTTTAAATACCTTGGATGTCTCACCAAGTTTTCTTTAAGCTGATTTTTTCTTTACTGCTTCTCACTGTTTTATGAAGTAATACTACTTAGAACCTTCTACCATCCTTCTCTGTAAGATTTGACAAATGAGTTTATATTCTAAACAAGTGTTACTGTTGCTTGCCATTATCTCTCCACTTGGCAAGGCATTCAAGTGCTTGTTGGCTGAGGACATTCCTTGGCTCTTTCATTCTTCTCATATGCTTTATCTAACTTAAACTTATTTAGAAAATGTCTGACTTTTAAAAATTCATTTCTCAATGTCTGGTTGCTTAAAAATCCATTTCCCATTTTCCAGCATCAACCACTAGTTTAACTAGGTCAGATTCAAATTGCTTCAATAATACACCATATCTTTTCTTCTCATTTTTATTGTTTTTCCTAATTTGGTGATTTTTGTCCTTTGCACTAACAAGGCAGTGGTCTGACTATATACAGACAGCTGATTCAGGAATAATTTGTGAATCATTAACCAGTCATTTCCTGTATTTTTAAACTTAATAAATATGATTTGTGGTGATTTTGGTGCTTGCCATATCCCAATTTTATTTTTTAATTAAATTAATTTTTTTTCAATTGATAAAAACCTAATTTTTCTCCCTCCCAACTCTCTCTGCCTCCCTCACTGAAAAAGAAAATAACTAAATTCTTATAACAAATATACACAGTGAAAAAATAAAATACATATTGATATATTCTTGTTTATTGAAGACTGAGGAGCATTATAGAAAAATGTATCATATAGAAAAAATGTATCAGCCTGGGTTACTTCTCAGCTTTTATACTGGATCCCTCAGGTAAGGTTACTCCTAGTTCAAGGTATTTAGTAGCCACTCAAAACCATAGGTCATGAGCCCTTACCACAATGTTTATGTTTATTAGTCATCCCAGAGGACACAATGAATTCAAATAAAAGCATTTAATGAAATAGCATAGTAAGAAAAGTAAAAATGAATGAATGAATGAACAAAAGAAAATAAATAGAAATAAACATAATAAATAGAATAAATTTTTAAAAAAGTAAAAAAAAAATATTTCTTCTATAGACCCTGGAACACATTTCCACAAATACACCTACCACCAGCAGGAAAAATATGTATACTTGGAGAACACATATGAAGAGGGACACACATAGAATTCCAGTGGCCAGAGAACAGAGCAGTATGCATGTGTAGAGGGGCCCACACTTAGACGACCCTGAGGTGGTACAGTCAGTAGTGCATATGGAGTCAGGAAGACTTGATGTTGAGATCTGGCCCCAGACTAGTTGTGTGACCCTGGGCAAGTCACTTAATGTTTCTCAGCCTCAGTCTCTTCATCTGACAAATGGGGGTAATAATAGCACCCAAATCACAGGGATGTTGTAAGAATCCAATAAGGAGACGTTTAAAGTGCTAAATAAAATGCTAGTTTTTGTGTGTGTCTAGGGAGCACACATTCATTCATGCCTCCCATAATGCAAGACCAACAGCATTTTATGGTATTGTCATTGTGCTACCCTCCTGGCACTGCCCCCTTCTCATTTTTCATGGTACCTAGTCTCTGTCAGGTATGTAGTTGCCACCAGGTGTTTTTCCAATAATTCTTTGGCTGCTGCCAATTTGCTGCCAGGCACAGGTTTTCTTGGCTTGCATTGTCTGGCTTCAACTGCAGTCTTCAGTTTTTCTTTTTAGAAGAAGAAATGGGTTCCATTGTTTCTCTTTGAGTTTTAAGGCTCTTTTCTCCCACAGTTCTTTCAGAAAATCAAAAGCCCTAAGACAATCAGCCACTGGACTAAGGAAAAATCCTTTTCAGCTTTTCTCCCATAAGGGTTTTGTTTCTTTAAGCTTTGGTGGGAATGAGCTTTTCCTTTCCTTGAAGGAAATCTCCTTAAGCCAAGCTTTTTTGTAACATGGCCCTTCTTGGCATCCCAGTTAACTAGTGTCTTGAGATTCAAGTCCATTTTTTTTTTTAAATACATGTTTCCTGGTCACTAAGGACAACATCTCTGTCAGAGGTTTTACTCTGACTTAGAGTCACAGAAGCCACAAGACTCCCTGCTTAATTTTGGAATGTTACACTGTTCTTAGTGAGCATCCTTTTAGAGACTATTCTTCTTGCAAACTCTCAAGGTCTCTCAGAACTGAGGATATCCTCCTCTCCCAAATTAACTCCGAAATTGTCTTTATCTTCTATGCAAAGCAGTAAGTGAGGGAGAACCACATCCAGGTATTATAAATATAGGTATAATCCTATTCCAGCACAAGATAAATAGAAGGCCCTAAAATATAAAGTGCCAACCAAATAATGACAACTTATTCCAGTGAAGAAATAGAACTCATATCCGATTTAATATAATAAGCATTTGTTAAGCGCCTGCTATGTGCCTAGCACTGTGCTAAGTGCTAGGGATATAATTAATTAAAACAAAGATAGTTCCTGCCCTCAAGGAGCTTATACTCTGGAGGGGAGACAATACACAAAGGGATGCTAGGAAGTGGTGTAGGTGGGTGGGACCTAGGACACCAAAAATGCTGGAGGGCATTTTGTTCCATGGATTTGACAGGGAGAGCAGCAGATACAGAGTAGGGTAAGTTGAATCTAGTTCCTGCTCTCTATAAAGAAAGATATTGAGAGGAGTTTGGTACTCAGTGGAATGCACTGAAAGAGACAATCCATGTTGGCATAAGAATCCTTTTAAGAAGTTAATTAAAATGTATAAAAAATAATAAAAAGATGTTCATTTATAAGCTTTACCTAGAAAGTTAGAGTAGAAGGGCGGCTAGGTGGTGCAGTGAATAAAGCACTGACCCTGGAGTCAGGAGGACCTGAGTTCAAATCCAGCCTCAGACATACAACACAAAACTAGCCGTGTGACCTTGGGCAAGTCACTTAACCCCAATTGCCCTACCTTCCCCTCTACAAAAAGCAAAAAAGAAAAAAAAGAAAGTTAAAGTAGAAAGTTTATTTGGCTAGGTAAATGAAGCTGACTGCTGAACTTTCCTGGGATCTCCTCACTGCTCAAGGGAGATTATTCAGGGAAAGATTCCTCTTACACTTCAATATTTCACTGAACCATTTAAAAATTAAAAAACAACCAAATGAATGATGTTAACCTAGGTACAGTAACACAGGATGCAACCCTGCACAACTCTTGTCTATGCCCTCCCTTAAATCTTCCCAGGTGGTCCATCTATCATGCTGCAGAACCTCATCTATTAATATTACATAACTGCTAGGGCCATAGTTGGGATATGACTCCATTCCTCCAATAGTACATCTACTTGTTGGTCTTTGGAGAAGGATCTTACATTTAGAGCACCAACCATTAAATGAACATTTGTCTATAATCTCATCACTGTAATTTGTAGCATCATAGGAAACCCTTTTTCTTCACTCTGCTAAAGTCATTCCAGGATTGGGCAGGACCACTTATGGTGGTCAGAGAACCTATTTTCTGTTTCTTTCTGCCAAACAGAGCAGGTCAAATGGCTTCCTATTTGTATTTCTCTTTTTTCAGTCCCCATGACCAAAGAATCCAGCCCCTAATGGCTGACCATCTGGTGATGAACCTTGGCAGACACACCATCAGTGAAGTCTTTCCCACTTAGTAGGACTTACCAGAACTTGCACTCCTCTGGAATCACCCTGGGAAATCCCAGGGGTCACTCCACACCATGCTAAATTATCATAGGAAGACTTTTGTTCAGGAGATAACTCCTGACATATCAAATATTGGAGCTGACCTTTCCAGTAATGAAGTCCTGAGTACATGCTCTAGGACTGGGAGGAGAAACTCAGCTACCATCTCCTCAATCCTTCTCCATCAAAGGCACATGAGTGCTTTCTGACAGCAAAAGTGAGTGGGTAACATCAACTTTTCAAACTGTATTCAAGACTTCAGAGTTTTGAAGGACAGTCAAGCAAAAGAGGATTAAACCACTTTTTTTTCTGCATGGACCCACAGAGTAGAACTAGAACCCGTATGAGGAACTTATAGGTAAGTAGATTTGGTATTAATTTATTTTTTGAAAATTTCCTTATGAGGATGGCTTTCCCCAAATAGAATGGACTGCCTTGGTGATTGGTGGATGTCCCATCACTGTAGGTCTTGAAGAGTAGGCTTGGAAACTACTTGTCAAGGATGTCAATTCTCAGACTCCATGAAAAATGTGTCTAAATATGCAATACTCTAGATGAACCTGAACATCAAGATGAAGTTAGAAGGATGGTGAGACTTTGTTAGGAAAATTGTATCTTTGAATGGAGGTGTGGATTGAGCATGCCCTTTGGTACCTTGCTGAATTGAGAATGAAATGATTGGCTCAAGATGTAATGGCTATAAGCCATTTAAAAAGGGGGCCAGTCAGAGTCATTCTTTTCTTCAGAGGAATATTAAGAGAGTTGACAATAAACCAAAGAACAACACAGCTAAGAGAAGACCTAGGACTTTGGCCAGAAAAGCTTATGCATAGTAATTGTCTTATTAGCCTTCCCACCTGCAGAGAGCTTTGTAGGGGAAAGAATGTTTGGATTGGGAACTAGAGGACTGGGTTTTCAAATGCTGGCTCTCCTGCTTCCTACCTGGGCGAACTTGTATGAATCACTTACTCTTTCTGAAACTCGTTCTCTTCCTCTGTAAAATGAATGGGTTAGAAAAGATAGCCTCTCACATCCTTTCCAACTCAAGATCTATAATCCTATGAGGAAGCATCAAGGTATTGGAGAAGCAAGAAGTGGTGTGTGAAAGCAGAAGCACCACTTCCCCTCAGACTTCTTCAGAAGCAGCCTAGGACCCTAAGCCCCAAGAGTACTGGCAGTATCAGAACTCCCCAGGTCACCTGTCCCATCTCCCAGCTGGGCGCCTGCTGCCATCATCCAGAGGAGCAAGGCCTGGGGACCTGTCCATACTGCAGAACCTGCCACCTCAGCTGCCACAGCTACTGAAATTGGAAAGTGGAATTCCTTGTGTAACTTCAGGCACTCAGAATTGAAAGGGTACAAGTCCTAGCTTTACTGAAGTAGAGAGTTCTCATCCCCAAAGTTCTTGACACTGACACATAGTTCAATATCAGAAATAGACGCATCAATCAAAATTATGCTAAAGAAGATGTATTTGTACTTCATTCTTATCTTCCTTCTGTGCTCCTACCAAATGAGATTACTTGCCATTTGGAACACCAGGCTTTATGACTTGTCCTATGATTGCACCCCGAAGCCAAGCCATCCTATATGTCTGGTCTTAGAGTCTCACACTATTAAAATGTGAGCTCTTTGAGAGCAGAGACTGTCTCACTTTTCCTTGTATGCCTAGTTCCTGGCACATAGTAAAGGTTTAATAAATGCTTTTCCATTAATTTATGGAGTTACATGATCCAGCCTCCTGGAGAGAGGAGGGGGTAGTTCTTAGACACTACAGAGTTCCCAAGAAGTTTGGGAATTATGGGAGGAACTTTAACTGTGGCAATTCATCTATAATATCTGGTGTCTGTGGTTCTATTCCCCTGTTAATAAATTATATATAACTGGGCTTGGAGGCCCAGGTTTGGAATCCCTGCTAGGCAGGGGCTAGTGGATCCCTTGAGTTCAGGAGTTCTGAGATGCAGTGGGCACACAAAGCCCAGCACGAAGAAGGTGAACCCCAGGGAACAGAGGGGTAGTGATGAGGGAGTACCAGCCTAGCTAAGGATGGGCAAACCAGTCTAGGTTGGAAATGTAACAGGTTAGAGCTTCTGTGATGATTAGTAGTGGGATCTGGCCACGAGTGGCCACTACACTCAGCCTGGGAGAGAAGGGAGATAGTCTCAAAAACAAAAAGCATATGCAAATATCTTTGCCATCTTTATTTAGTATTTTTGTAATTGAAAATGCCAATCTTCCTTCTACATATATATGTAGAATATATATCTTCCTTCTACATATATATATACATACATATATACACATACATACATATATATGTAGAATCCAAAGGGAAGCCTATCTCTTTTTAAGGTCAAAGCTCTATTTCTCTCCTTGGTAGAGCAAGGACATTCATGTGGCTTTGGTTAAGCTGGTTAGGGACAACAAAAACTCCTTAGAATACTTTGGTTGTTTTCCTTCTTGCCTGCAATTCACTATTTTGCCTTACAAACTTAATCTTTTGTGAAGACCTTTCCTTCTTTCCAAGATTGTGACAATGTTGAGGTTGGCAAAGTTTTTTGTAGGATCCTAGTTCTTAAGGTGTCTAGGTGGCACAGTGAATAGAGCACCAGCCCTGGAGTCAGGAGGGCCTGAGTTCAAATTCGGCCTCAGGTACTTAACACAAAACTAGCGGTGTGACCTTGGGCAAGTCACTTAACCACAATTGCCCTCCCCCCCCAAAATAGATCCTAGTTCTTTTCATAATAGATTTCAAGAAGGTTGATCCCTTCCTGTTCCACTCTCATTGCATCATTTAACCCAGGGGTGGGGAACCTGTAGCCTTGAGGCCACATGTGGCCCTCTAGGTCCTCAAGTAGAACCTTTGGACTCAGTCAAAAGGCAATATCACTTCTAGGGCTGTCTCCCAAAGAGATCATACAAGTGGGAAAAGGACCTGTCTGTACAAAAATATTTAAAGCAGGTCTTTTTGTAGCAGCAAAGAATTGGAAATCAAGGGGATGCCATCAATTGGGGAATGGCAAAACAAGTTGTGGTATATGAATGTAATGGAATACTATTGTGCTATAAGAAATGAGGAACAGACAGACTTCATAATAACCTGGAGAGACTTATATAAACTGATGCTGAGTGAGGAGAGCAGAACCAGGAGAACTTTGTACACAATTACAGACACACTGTATGTGTGACAAATAACTCTGATAGACTGGGCTCCTCTCAGCAATGCAAGGTTAGAAGACAACTCCAAAAGACTCATGATGGAAAGGGCTATCCACATCCAGAGAAAGAACTACAGAGTCTGAATGCAGACTGAAGCAAACTACCTGCTCTCTCTCTTTTGTGTTTAGTCTTGTTCATTCCATTGGTTATAGTTCTTCTTTACAACTTGACTAATGTTTAATGTGAAGGTATCTGTAGCACCTGTATCAGATAGTATGCTGCCTGGGGGAGTGGGGAGGAGAGGGAAGAGGGAAAATTTGGAATTCAAGGGATTGTGGAACCGAATGTTGTCAACTAAAAGTAAATAAATTAATTAAATTTTAAAAAATTTAAAAGGAGGCTTTTTCTCTGGCTACCCCAAATTTATTTACTTTATGAAGGGGCTCCAAAACACAGGATATTGTTATGAATATATTGTATAGGTCCCTGAGGAGAAATTGGGACTAACTGAAGAAGGTAGACTACTGTATTGACTCTTTAGGAGCTACCATGTGTCTTTTAGTGTCTAGAAAGCCAGTCTCTGAGTCAGAACAACCACATACTAGTTGTGTGAGCCTGAGCAAGGCTTTTTTCCTCTCTCTTATTTAGGTCCAAGGCAAGTAACTCTCCAAGACCCTCACTTGCTAAGTGGTTGGCCCCATCTGCATTAACAAAGGGAGTTTTTCTCCCTGTGGAGTTCACTAAACCAAAGAAATCACAAACACAGACCCCCCCCCCAAAAAAAAAAACAGAGAGAATGTTGTTTGGTATTTTTTGTGGGGTAAAATAAAGGCCTTGTCTTTATATCTTTAGAACACTATACTTGATATGCATTGTAACCTAGAGTTTCAAGTAACAAGAGAGCTTCAAGTGGGAACCATGTTCTGAGATTTCCAAAGGAAATTGAGTGGGAGCAAAAAGAGAGGCAAAAAAGTGTGATCTTTGGAGAAACCTCCAAGTTGAATCCAACCTATCTGAGCCCAGGGCTTGGGCGGTGGGCCAAAGGTTTCAGTCCCTTAAAACTGCAACAACATTGTAGACATATCTCCACTTCAGAAGCTCTGTCCTGTGCAACTCTGGTTTCTCAAAGGGAAAAGATCATAGGATTTTTTTTTTGCCTTTTGGAGGGGCAATTGGGGTTAAGTGACTTGCCCAAGGTCACACAGCTAGTAAGTGTTAAGTGTGTGAGGTCACATTTGAACTCAGGTCCTCCTGACTCCAGGGCCAGTACTCTATTCACTGTGCCACCTAGCCTCCCCAAAGTAGAAGGTTCTTTGAGATATTTCTTGTTTTGCTTTTTGGAAGGAGGGAAGGTAGGGCAATTGGGGTTAAGAGACTTGCCCAAGGTCACACAACTAATTTTGTATTAAGTATCTGAGGTCAGATTTGAACTCAGGTCCACCTAACTCCAGGGTAGGTACTCTATTCACCGCGCCACCTAGCCACCCCAATCTACCTTTTTTTTTTCTTTATGGAGAGGGGAAGGCAGGGCAATTGGGGTTAAGTGACTTGCCCAGGGTCAAACAGCTAGTAAGTATTAAATGTCTGAGATCAGATTTGAACTCAGGTCCTCCTGAATCCAAGGCTGGTGCTCTATTTACTGTACCATCTAGCCGCCCCTAATCATAGGATTTTTAATGTTTTTTTAATGTCAAGTGAAATCGTTAATGCCTTAGGAAAATGGTCATTATCCAAAGAAAGCTAGAGATAAGTAGAAAGTGCCCTAGACTTGGAGTCAGAGAATTTAGATTTGAATTTTGTTTCTTTTGCTTTAAAATATCCATGTAACTTAGGGTGGGCCTTACTTCTCTAGTTTCAATCTCTCACTCTGTAAAATGAAAGTATTGGTTAAAATTCAGAGGTTCTTAACCTTTTTGTGTTATGGGTCCTTCTGGCAGTGTGGTGATACCTATGGACCCTTTCTCAGAATAGTGTTTTTAAATGCACAAAATAATAGACCCCCACAGACTAACTAGAGAACCATGAATGTTCGTTCCATCAAGCTCTAAGGTGAGGATCGTATGGCTTGTAAATCATAAAATGCTGGAATAAATTTCAAAGCATGCTATCATGTAATACCATCCCAAAGTTGACTTCAGTTATGGAAACATCAGACGAAAACATCCATGTGATGGGTTAACAGCTACAGCTGAAATAATTTCTGCTCATATTTTCAAAGCAGAGGGACTGAGACCCTAAGTCACATGAACATCTGTGTTAGTAAGTCATATATTCAATGTTTCTGTGATTTCATCCATGTGAGTGCCAACTCCCTCCATCACTGCCCATAGCAACCCCTCTTCACGGAGGGGTGACTCTCCACTTCCATCAAGAAAAGAAATCATCATCATGTGACCAAGCTTGTGATTATGTGCCTGAGTTTAGCTTAGAGAGAAGCACAGTGTGGAAAGAGTGCTGGAACTGGAATCAGGACACACACACACACACACACACAATTCTACACTTACTATGTGACCATAGTCAAGTCATGTGACCTCGAAGCATCAGTTTCTTTAGCTGTAAAATGAGAACAATAAAACTTTCACTACCTACGTCAGAAATATCGTGAGGAAAGTACTTTGCAAACTTTAAAGAAAGAGTTATTAACCTGGGCTGTGAACTTAAAAAAAAACACTTTGATATTTATTTCAATGTAATTGGTTTCCTTTGAAATCCCATGTATTTTATTTTGTGCATTTTAAAATATCATTCTAGGGGCGGCCAGGTGGCACAGTAAAAGCTCCGGCCCCGGCATCAGGAGACCTGGGATCGGTTCCGGCCTCAGATACTTGGCACCCACACAAAATAACTGGCCGTGGAACCTTGAGCAAGTTACTTAATCCCAATTGCTTATAAATAAAATATCATTCTAAGAAGAGGTTCATAGCCTTCACCAGACTGCTGAAGGGGTCCGTGACACAAAAATGAGGTCAGGAGAGGGACCCTGAACACTGAGAGACTCTCTTTGAGGAAATACCTAGAGCATGCTCAGGTTGACCTTTCACTGAGGCCCTTCTCTAGGGAAGACTGCCCCAGAGATTGGACTCTTCGTAGATCTCAATCTCAAATTTCTCTGAGTAGGTAAATCCCTGGTTCTTTAAAGAGACTACAGTTGGTGCCATTTCTGTTCTAGGAAAGGAGAAAACAGTCCATTCCTTCTGTGGGTAGGAGAGAGGAATCCATTCCTTCTATAGATCAGGGAATCCATTCCATCAATTGGGGAATTCCTTATATAGGTAAAGGAGTCACTTCCTGTCATTCTTTCTATAGGGAGGAGAGTCCTTCTCTATTAAGGACAAATTAATCTCTCAAAGAAATCCCTTTTATAAGTAGAAGAAAGGATGGGATGTAGTAATAGCATATCAAAGGGAAGGTCCTATTGACCTTTGTCTTGCCACTGGACTCTGATGACTCTGGAGGAAAGAGTAAGAGCGAAAACTTTGCACAGCTCTGCCTCACTCATCCAAGTCATGTGCAAGTCAAGATATCATGCCTGTGCTGTCATTGGTCCTCTAAGAGAATGAAGGATGAATAATAATAGCCAAAGTGAAACCCACGAGAAAAATTTCTTATATTTTGGGACCAGGAGAAACTCCCAGTTCGGTCCAGTATGACAAAAGAGCAAACTACAAAGGATTCAGCCAATGAATTATTCTGACCTAAATTTAACCTAAATTTGGCACTTCTTGGTTATTAATTTTGTTTATTGAAATTGACCATAGAACAACCTTACCTCTACCAAATGGATTATCAGTTTTGCTGGGATGCCCTGCTAAAAGGGTCATGCCCACAACTCCTTAAAGGACCCACTCCTCTTTTTCCTTTTCTGTTTTCTACCTCTTTGATTCCTCCTTTCATACCTTCTGTTCCATTTGAGTGTCCTTTTACTATAGTAGGAGATTTAATTTCTTTTGAACATGAGGGTCCAGATATAGGTGCTTTCCCTTTCCAGGAAAGCTCCTTATATAATGTGATCAGACAGGAAATATGGTACTTTTAAGACTCTACCAAACTTTTAGACTTTCTGATCTTGCCACTTATATTGCAATTATATCCATAAAAGTTGCCCTAGATGGCATGAAAAGAACATAGGCAAACTTAACAACATTGCCCAATATGTTCATGAGGAAGAGAAAAATAAAAAGCTAAAACAAAGCAAAAAATGAAGATTATTTTTGTTAACTGCTCAATCATCAGGAAAATGTGAGTGGTTTTATTTAATAACTGGAGGGATTTTTCAGTTATTTTATTTTGTAAAAATTTATTTATTTATTTTTAGCTCTCCACATTTATTTCCATTAGACTTTGAGTTCCAAATTTTCTCTATCTCTACCCTCCCCTACCCCAAGATGGTGTGCAGTTTGATATAGACTCTATATATACATTTATATTAAACCTATTTTCACATTAGTCATGTTGTAAAGAAGAATTAGAACCAATGGTAGATATCATGAGAAAGAAGAAACAAAAAAAAAAGAAAGAGAGCAAATAATGTGTTTCAATATGCAATCAGACCCCATAGTTCTTTTTTTGGATGTGGACAATATTTTCCATCATGAGTCCTTTGGAGTTGTCTTACAAATAAGTCTATCAAAGCTAGTCATTGGGGGTGGCTAGGGTGGCAAAGTGAACAGAGCACTGGGCCTGCAGTGGGGAGGACCTGAGTTCAAATCCAGCCTCAGACACTTAACATGTACTAGCCATGTGACCTTGGGGGAGTCACTTAACCCCAATTGCCCTGCCTTCCCCTCTCTAAAAAGCAAAAAAAAAAAAAGAGTTAGTTTTTGCACAGTGTAGCTGTTACTGTGTACAATATTTTCCTGCTTCTGCTCCCCTTGCTCAATATCAGTTCATATAAATCTTTCCAGGTTTTTCTAAAGTCCATTTGCTCATCATTTCTTATAGCACAATAGTATTCCATTATATTATATACCACGGCTTTGGGGCAGCTAGGTGGTTCAGTGAATAAAGCACCAGCCCTGGAGTCAGGAGTACCTGAGTTCAAATCTGACCTCAGACACAACACAAAACTAGCCATGTGACCATGGGCAAGTTACTTAACTTCAATTGTCCTAACTTCCCCCCTCCAAAAAAGCAATATATATATTTACCACAGCTTGTTCAACCATTCCCCAACTGATGGGCATCTCCTCAAATTCCAATTCTTTGCCACCACAAAAAGAACTGCTATAAATATTTTTGTACATGTGGGTCCTTTTCTGATTTTTATGATCTCTTTGGGATACAGCCCTAGAAGTGGTATTGTTGGATAAAAGGGTATGCACAAATTTGTAGCTCTTTGGGCATAGTTCCAAATTGCTCTCCAGAATGATTGAATCAGTTCACAACTCCACCAATAATGCATTAGTGTTCCAATTTTCCCCCATCTTCTCCAGCATTTATATTTTTCCTATTTTGTCATGTTAGCCTGTGTGATGGGGTACCTCAGAATTGTTTTGATTTGCATTTCTTTTTTTTTATTTGTTAATTTTTTTTTTATTTTTGCAGGGGAAGGGCAGGTCAATTGGGGTTAAGTGGCTAGTAAGTGTTAAGTGTCTGAGGTCAAATTTGAACTCAGGTCCTCCTGACTCCAGGGCTGCTGCTCTATTCACTGTGCCACCTAACCGCCCCTGATTTGCATTTCTTTAATCAATTAGTGACACTCTAATCGATAGTGATTTAAAATATATTTTCATAGGACTATAGATACTTTTAATTTCTTCCTCTGAAAACTGCTTTTTCATATCCTTTGAACATTCATCAGCTGGAGAATGACTTGTATTCCTATAGATTTGACTCAGTTCTCTATATATTTTAGAAATGAAACCTTTATCAAAGACACTGGTTGTAAAAAATTCTTTCCCAGTTTCCTGCTTCCCTCCTAGTCTTAGTTGTATTGGTGTTGTTTGTGCAAAATCTTTTCAATTTAATGTAATCAAAATGATCCATTTTGAATTTCATAATATTTTCCATCTCTTGTTTGGTCATAAATTCTTCCATTCTCCATAAATCTGACAGGTAAATTATTCCTTGCTCTCCCAGTTTCCTTATAGTATCAGACTATTTATATAAATTGTATGCCCATTTTGACTTTATTTTGGTATGTTTGTCTATGCCTAGTGTCTGTCATACTGTTTTCCCAGCAGTTTTTGTCAAATAGTAAGTTATTATCCCAGAAACTGGAGTCTTTGGACTCAGCAAACAGTATATTACCATAGTCATTAGCTGCTGTGTCTTGTGTACCTAGCCTATTCCACTGATCCAATGTGAGACTTTTTATTGTTGTCTCATCCAAGCTTGTAGAAAGAAAAAAATGGGATTTCAGAAATAAGAATAAAAAAGAACCCAAGAATGCAATTTATTTATCAGAAAGATTAGCATGACTTTAAATCATCAAATTACCTTTGCCCTCAATTAATTTTATTATCTTCCAATACTCTGGCTGGAGTACTTAATCTGTTGTCATA
Source organism: Petaurus breviceps papuanus (assembly GCF_028583685.1). NCBI lineage: Eukaryota > Metazoa > Chordata > Mammalia > Diprotodontia > Petauridae > Petaurus > Petaurus breviceps. Next base: position 8,127,339 of record NW_027187338.1, read on the forward strand.
AATGACTTTTGCCAGAGTAGTCATCTGTGGCAACACATTGCACATTTTGGCCAAAAATAACTAAGAAAAGAACTAGAAAATTGGTCTAAGATATTAATATTAATTAATATTCTTATAAGAATCTTGATGATTCCCAAATTTGGCCTGAAGAAGGGGCTTTCAATCAAATTTAAAACTTTTAGAAAATTATTAGAAAGACATTTTGATTCCATCAAGGTTTTAAGTACTATCATATGAGATTATAAACACAAGCTTGATTTGACTGATATTTTGTCTTTAATCTAAGCTATGTGGTCTCATTTAAAATTAATAAAAATTGGAATAAATAAGAAATTAATGTGAAATACATATGCTATTTAGCATTATGATGAAAATTGCATGGATCAAGTAAACTTGAGTTAAAAATCCAATCTCAGAAATTTGTCAGTTGTGTGACTTTAGGCAAGACTTTAGACTTTACTTCACCCCCTATTTACCTCAATTTTCTAATCTGTAAAGCAGATAATAATAGTACTGACTTCCCAGGGTTGTTGAGAGGATGATATAATTGTGAAGGTATATCAACAATGCAGTATTCACAATGCCTATGTTAACTATAAATATGCTGATATGGTTATTAATCACAAAATGTAACAGGCTCTGTACATGGGGAATATAGTTAAAACATTTATTCAAATACCAGAAAACTGTGTCCCCAAATCAGAAAGTCAAAGCCATCACAGTAGCTATGAAGTTGGCACACATAGTTAATGCGGTAAACGCTCACATTCTCAAGCCTTCAAAACAGAACAGGCTACCTCAGGCAAAGATACTCCTCTCTTCACTCACAGCAACTGCTCAGCACCACCCAGCTCACTCCCAGAAGCTCTGGCCCTCTGCAGCTCCGGTCCCCAGCAGTCCTCAGCAGGAGTCCTCAGCAGAAATTCTGGCTGGCTCAAAAAAAAAAAAAAAGGAGTTTTCACTGCTGTTGCTGCTGCTTCCAGTCACTGTGCTGGCTCCAACCTGGCTCCTACTTAGCTCCAGCTCCTTCCTGCCCCACCCCTTCTTGCTATGTCAGCAAGTTCAAGGGGCATGGAAGATCTTCAAATCCCATTACCATAACAGAGGGGTATAACAAAGTGCCTGGCTTGTCCAGAAGGTGAACAGTGCAATATTCAGAACTTAAAGGAATTCAACTGGTCAAAATATTTCTTTGGTAATGCTCTACTACTAAAGAGTGCTTTTCTAAATTGACATTGACTCTCTTCTTCATAAAGATAAAAAAAACCACAACTTCAGTCTTATAAATGCCCAGTGATGTAAGTTAACAAATTGTTATGCTGATATATTTAAGAAATTCAAATAAACAACTGATAAATCAAAAGATAGGGCTCTGAAACTCTTTAAATTGAGCCTTAAAAACCAGAAAATACACATGGTATGTGGTAAGTAATATATTAATGTTAGCTATTGTTATTTTTTTAATTGAATGTAATTACTTCATACTGGATTACTCTATGCTGAGTTTTAGCCAAAATGTAATTTGGAAATGCATTAGATTGAATTAATGTCATCTGAATTGTAATAATTTGTTTCTTTAAAAAAAAAAAACTTTTCCTATACTGTGAAATTTGGTGCACCATTGTTAAATTAAAAAGAGAAGTTATGGTATCTGTAAGAAATTATGCAATTGCTAGCAACTTCTATTTTAAAAATTTTTTGATCTTTATTAATTTGTTTGTTTACTTTTAGTTTACAAGATTCAGTTCCACAATTCCTTTAGTTTCTCTCCCTCCTTCCTCTCCCCCCTCCCCCATGGCGGCATACAATCAAGTATAGGATCTGCAAATACTTTCATATTAGACATTAGTCAGGTTATAAAAAAGGATTGTATCAGATGGAATGAACAATGGGAAAGAGGAAACAAAACCAAACAAGAAAAAGAAAAAGAGCAGGTAGTTTGCTTCAATCTGGATTCAAACTTAGTTCTTTCCTTGCATGTAGACATCTCTCTCCATCATGAGTCTTTTGGGGTTGACTTACAGCCCTGCATTGCTGAGAAGAGTGCAGTCTATCAAAGTTGGTTGTCACACATATGTTGTGTCTGTAATTGGGTACAAATTTCTCCTGGTTCTACTCTTCTCACTCAGCATCAGTTTGTATAAGCCTCTCCAGGTAAATATGAAGTCCATCTGCTCCTCGTTTCTTATAGCACAATAGTATTCCATAACATGCATATACCACAACTTGTTCAGCCATTCCCCAATTGATGGACACCCCCTTAATTTCCAATTCTTTGCCACTACAAAAAGAGCTGCTATAAATATTTTTGTACATATGGGTCTTCCTCCCACTTCTATGATCTCTTTGGGATACAACCCTAGAAGTGGTATTGCTGGGTCAAAGGGTATGAAATCATTTATAGCCCTTTGGGCTTAATTTCAGATTGTTCTCCAGAATGGTTGAATCAGTTCACAACTCCACCAGCAATGCACTAGTGTTCCATTTTGTCCACATCCTCTCCAGCATTTGTCATTTTCCTGTTTTGTCATCTTAGCCAATCTGACTGGTGAGATGTGGTACCTCAGAGTTGTTTTGATTTGCATTTCTCTAATCAATAGTGATTTAGAGCATTTTTTCATATGCTTATAGATATCTTTGTTTTCATCCTCTGAAAACTGCTGGTTCATATCCTTTGACCATTTATCAATTGGGGAATGACTTGTATTCTTATAGATTTGACTCAATTTTATGTATATTTTAGAAATGAGTCCTTTATCAGAGACATAGGTTGTAAAAATTCTTTCCCAAATTTAGCAACTTCTATTTTAATCCAGTTGCTATTAGGTTATGAACTGAGCTGTTGAAAATCATGATAAAAATATTTGAAAACTGTTCAATATTTAACTCTAAAATGAGAAAAGCAGCATAGACCCCCCCCCCAAAAAAAATTATCTTTGTTTTTAAAGTTCCTTTAAGATCTTCTGCTTGGGTGAGGTCATAAACCTTGCCAGCCCTGCCAGTCCTGTGTTGTAACATTCTGAAGCACTGAAGATTGAGGAACTAAGTCCAACTCCCAGCCAAAATGAGGAAATGGTAAAGAGTGAGTTTTATCTGAAAGATTATTTGACTATCACTTAATTATGAAAATTATAGCTGTTAATAATCAATCTGTATTGAAATTACATCTTTGACCTAACATTAATAAGTGAAATGTCCTTATGCTTGTTCATTGTAAACTATTATTGAAGTTTCAGGAAAAAAAATAACCTAGATCTAAACTGTGGTTAGTGAAATTTTTTCCATTTGAGGCAAAAACTTGTGGAACTACAATTTTTTTTTTGCTTTTTTTTTTCTGGAGGGAAATTGAGGTTAAGTGACTTGCCCAAGTTCACATGGCTGGGTTTTGTGTTAAGTGTCTGAGGCTGGATTTGAACTCAGGTCCTCCTGACTCCAGGGCCAGTGCTCTATTCACTGTGCCACCTAGCCACCCCTGTGGAACGACAATTTGATATTATTTTGAGTTTTGATTTCAAGTATGCTTGCCTGAATTGTTATAGAGTCAATAATCCACCATTCAAGGGAAATGCCAGGTGTCTGCCCAAAGGGAATGAAATCTGAGAATTGCTACAGGTAGATGTCTGTGCCTGGGGAAAGTTGAGGGGAGGACCTTGCAAACACAAAGGTAAGATCCCCTTGACTTAGTTTCCCCATTATGAAAATTTTCAACTTGGTTAATTCTTTTTTTTAAAGCAATTGGGGTTAAGTAACTTGGTCAAGGTTACATGGCCAGTTATTTTGTGTGGGTGCTAAATATCTGAGGCCGGAACCGATCCCGGGTCTCCTGACTCTGGGGCCAGCACTCTTACTCACTGTGCCACCTGGCTGCTCCAAACCTGGTTAATTCTGAGCATGGCTATGATACCCTGTGAATCATGTGGGACTTTGTTGCATGGTTAGTTGTTATCTAAGATTTTTGCCTGGAATCTAACAGAGCTAAGGGAGTTTTCCTTCTGTTATGTCGTCAGTCTATGCCCTTGAGGGAACGATCTTGGTTCTGGCATAGCCATATCCCTCCTTTCCCTTTCATAGCAAATTTCTATAATCAGGGCTGATGAATTGTGAAAATGTTGTAATACCATGTCTATTAGTTAATAGTTTTTTTTTTGCCTTTTGGAGGGCAATTGGGGTTAAGAGACTTGCCCAAGGTCACATGGCTAGTTTTTGTGTTAAGTGTCTGATGTCAGATTTGATCCAAGGTTCTCCTGACTCAAGGGCCAGTGCTCCATTCACTGTGCCACCTAGACTCCCCAGTTAATAGATTTAATACTGAAACATCTCTGCATTATTAAGTACATAAGATCTATCCACTTTCTTTTTTTTTTTGGAGGGGGGAAGGCAGGGCAATTGGGGTTAAGTGACTTGCCCAAGGTCACATGGCTAATAAGTGTTAAACGTCTGAGGCCAGATTTGAACTCAGGTCCTCCTGACTTCAGGGCTGGTGCTGTATTTACTATGCCACCTAGCTGCCCCCATCCACTTTCTAATAGTTATAAACTAAAACATAAAAATTTTTATTTCCTCACAATAAAATTACAAATTTAATAAAATGTAGGTGTTTTGTTTTCCTACTTTAAATGACTTGCTTCCTAAAGAAAGCACCTGGAAAACAAGAACATTCACAGGGAGCACTGGTTAATTTTATCCAGTGTCTATGACAGCCAGATTTTGTGCCCTAAAGGCCCTGAAGATGTATCAATATAAAAGAAAATGATATAAGAAATAAAAGAAAGTATTAAACATTTTAATTTTTCTTTCTGAGTTAATATGGGGATAATAAACTCATAAGTAGTAAATTAGACAAAAATGTAAAAGTTTTCTAGAGTATTAAATTTTGAAAAAGCAACAATATCAGTTTTCTCTAAGAATCAGGATATACACATACACACTATGAGCTTTTTATTTTTTTAATGAAGGATATACATTTAAAATTACATAGACAATCGTAAAGAAAGTAAAATTATTTTCCTATTTTGAAGTTTCTGTTAATGTTACCAAATTAAAAGATTATATTAAATAGTAGTGAGTATTAACCAAAGAAGCTGTATTAACCAAAGAAGCTGATCTAAAAGAAGACCCCTTCAGAGCTGCCCTGAGAATAAGATCGATTCCAGAATATCTAAGGAAAGACGTTTTCAGGTGCCGGATGATTATATGGAACTTTTAGGATTTGATATATGAAAGTTCATGATTGAAATGCAGTGGTCACTGGAACTAAGGGGAGGATTGTTGTTAATTGATGATTGATATTATAATACTCAAAGTTTCCTTGTATTCTAAATGTAGCTTAATTTGTAACTTTACTTTTTTTTAAATTAAGTTTGCTTAATGAGGTTTGTCTCCTTAAGGAATTTATCCCAATATCACCAATCTGACCACCTGTTCTTCCTTGTTATCTATGTTGTTAAAGTTTTAAATAATTCATTTGTGTCAGGCTTTGGATGAAATGCACAATAAGAAGGATAATTCTATTGATTCTGGGTGTTTTCATGAAATCCCTTTGATACCTTAAACTCTTTTTGATACCTTAACCCAGCTTTTCTACTTTCACTATTCTAAGAATGTTGAATTTGGGAAAGTCCTAAAGGAGGAAAATTGTGGGGAGAATAATTAAATGAGCTCTTATTATCCTAATCCTCATGATTCTTTTTCTGCTTTGTGTTAGATATTATATTGCTTATTGTTTCAAACCCTATTCAAAATTAATTCCTTAAAAATCTATGGTTCTTGAAAATATCAATCTTTAATGTGACACAGTGAACTTTAATTGATTCACAAGAACAGGTCCTTTAAGAATTAAAGGAGGGAATTGTCAACCAAAACTTATTCCATTTTGTTTGGTTTTCTTCTGTAATTATCTTCCATTTTGTGAGTTGGGCTTTGCTTTGATATAAAAGATATGATTATAGGGAAATTGAGAGGTTGATATGATTCTGGGAATTTGGGTAATGGGTGCTGACCACAAAATGTTCCACAGAATGTTCCAGGATATACTTATAATAACCATAGTATGTTCCATGATATCTTGTAACAACTACAAAATTTGTAAACCTCTAGCCAATAAGAAGAGAGAATGCCCATGTTACTCAAGATTGTGTAAGTTGATTGGTTCCTCATTACTGACTATAAGAAAGCCTTGTTAACTGACAAATGATGTCCTTGTACCTGCTACAGAGATCTTGGATCAGATTTGTTATGCAATTGCTAGATTTGCTAATAAATTGATTGACCCAAATTTAATTGCCTGAATCATTATCAATTTGCATTCAAAACACCATCTTGTGTCATCTGAATGGCAGAGTAGACAAAGTTCTAGACTTGGAGTAAGGAAGACCTAGATTGGGTTCCTACTTCCAATACTATCTACTTGAACATGGGAAAGGCATTTAAATTCTTTTAACCTCATTTTTCTTACCTATACATAGGGTTATGAGGATCAAATGAGAGAATTTAATCCTCCATTTCATTAACCTTAAAATATTATATCCTTATCCACTGCTATTATCAGTATTCTCTATCAGTCTGCATCCAAAATACTGTTAAAGACTCAGAGTCAAGGACAGCTCCCTGGGGCACTATACTGGAGATTTTCTCTAACTGAGGGAGGAAGCATGGGGTCGGGGAGGGCAGAGAAGAGTTCAGATCATTACCACAACTTCTCTGCCACTTTCCCTCAGACCTAAGTGGAGGCAGCCTAGGACTCTTTGTCTGAGAGCTTTGGGAATAGTTACAACCTCAAGCTCATCCCCTGCCACCATTTTTCAGGGGAGCAACCCATGTAGAGATGCAACTAGACAAATATCCCTGCAGGTGCTGCACCAGCCCACCCTCCCCCATGCCACCCCCTACACACACAGCCACTAAAGCTACTGAAGACTTAGGGAAAAAAAACCATTCTTACCACCAAAGTCCTCAGCACTGGCAAATAGCTAATGAAAAATGGATGTAATTTTATTAATTGACATCACATTAAGGAAGTTACATTGCCTACCATCTACTGATGTTGTACCCGACTGGCCATGGTAGGTAGGCAGGTGAATAACAAGGATATTTCATGTCACAGTACATGATTATCTGCCCTGGAGATGAATCACATCATATGTATTGTCTCCCCTTTTTTACAATGTGAGCTCCTTGAGAGCAGGTACTGTCTTGCTTTTCTATTTGTCTACTCTGAGCTTAACAGCGTGCTTGAAAAATAGTAAGCACTGGAGAAATGCTTTCCCCACCCCTTTTTCTTTCATTCATCTATTCATTATCATTCTTTAAGACTGGCCATTCAACCAGTTCTCAGTTCACACAACTAGACTGTTGTATAAACCACTTCTCCATCTTGTTTACAAGAATATGATGAAAGACTGCCAACATCCAGACATACTCTGTTTACATTATTCCCCTGATCAACCAACCAGTCTAGCAACCCCACTAAAAAAAAAAATGAAGTTAGTCTGGCACAACCTGTTCTTAATGAAACTAGGTCTGGCTCTTAGAAATAATCACCACTTCTCTTTCAAAAAGCTAATAAAACCATCCCTTAATCATATATTCTAAGATTTTACCAGAAGCTGAAGTGAAGCTCACATAAGCTTTTAGTTTTCGGACTCCTCCTCTTCCCCCTTTCAAAAACTGCAGCAGTGGTTTCCTGTTTCAAATAATATTGAACCAGGTCCTGTCAATTTCACCTTCATAAACACTATCCCATCCCTCTTTTCTTCTTTATTTTTTCTACTACCCATCTAAAGTATACATTTTTACTTAATGTTGAAGCTTTTGATTTTTACACTCGTGATTTCCAATTAATTTCCACTCTCCAATACAGCTTTCCTTTATAACAAAGAAAGCCAGTTAAGCAAAACCAGTCCACATGCTGACCATGTCTGTCAGCCCTCTGCAACTTGGAGTTTCTTGTCTAACGCCTAAGAAGAGGGATGGGTATAAATGAGTCTTCTGGAACCAAGTCTGATTATTCCCTTTAAACTGAGTTGAGCCATCTTTGGGGATTGTTTTCATTTGCATTATTGTTGTCCTTGTGCATATCATTCTCCTGATTCTGCTTTCTTCACAGTATACCACCAGATCATACAAGTCTTCCCATATTTTTCTGAAGTCCTTATTTCTTACAGGACAATAATATTCTATTCACTTACCGCAGTTTATTCAGTCGTTTCCCAGTTGATAGGCACTGGCTTTATTTCCAGTCTTGGGGAGAAAACAAAGGCTACTGTAGGGAGTGAGATTGACATCAGTTAAGCCAGTTAAAAAGTTAAATTTCTGTTAAAGAATTTTGCCTGGCAGCAGTGAGGGCTCATTTGAGATTAGATAACAGATTTCGTGGCTTCTTTCAGCACTATTCCAGAACTATGTGAGGCTCCTTTAAATATTCAGAAAAATTTCCCTGGGGTGGAGTTATCTAGTCAGATAGGAGGACTGGAGTATCCATACCAAAAGGGCAAGATTAGACCAGTTCCTGAAACTGGAGCTCTCCATGGTTCTGTCATGTGTTAAGTCTGAATTCACAGGGCTTAAGGCTTAATAGGTTAACTGGCCATCTTGGCCTATTGGTTGTCTCCTAATTACTGCCCAGAGCCGTGCTGATCCCAGCCTAAGTCACTTATCTGTTGCCTGACCCTGTAAACACAATGTGGAAAGTAGAGCAGATCCCTGGACCTCGTGAACCCTGTCTGAGGATCCTTTGATAAGTCATTTCCCGAACTCTGAGTCTCCATTTTCACTGTGCTGTAAAATGAGAAGGTGGGACTGCTATCTTCTATCTCTGATATTCCATGATCTTGGAGAATTCTCTTCCCTTCTCTTGGCCTCAGTTTTCCTATCCTAATAATGATGGAGTTGAATTAAATTCAATTTAATAAGCATTTATTAGCTTCTACTGTGCGAAGCAATGTATGTATGTGTTGGGGATATTTACAGTGTTTAGGTAGGGCAAAATCATTGGTCCATGGAACTCACAATCGAGTATATTATCTAAGCTTCCTTTCAGCCCTGTATTCTATGATTTCTTAGACTCTGTGCTCCATGAGGCCAGGCTTGTAAATCTTTTCTGCTAAAACAGAGCTTTTAGGACAAATAAATAGTTGTTGAGTTGACTTTGAGACCCTTTCCCTCTCTGTGCCTCAGTTTCCCCAGCTGTAAAATAGACCGGCTTTGGTCTAAGCACCTCACCAGCTCTGAGATCTGTGGGTATGGAGAGCTCAGACGGCTGGGGCAGAAGTGATTAGTGTGAATGGACTTTTTCGTCCATTCGGTGAGTAGGGGTCCCAGATCCTTATGAAAGAAAGGGCAGGGGCTTCCTCCGAGGACAGGGCCCACTCCTGGATTCGAAGGATTCCTCGTTCTGGCCGGGAGGGGGAGGGCCTGCCAGGACTAAGAGGTGTGGTGCTGGTGACCCCTCCCTGCAGGACTGGAGAGGGGAGAGGAGGGTGGGGAAGTTGCCAAGGCGACGAGGGAGGTGGGAGAGCCGTAACTGGTTATAACTCAGAGTCGCAGTAGTAGGGGGTAGTAGATAAGGGGAGGTGGGCGCTGCAGGGAGTGGGGGCGAGGGGCGGGGCCGTTACTAGGGCAGCCCCTCCGGGCAGGGGGTCTGGTCATGGGGAGGGGGCGGGGCCCTTACTAGGAAACCAACTGGAGGGTAGGGGGCCGGGCCATGGGGCAGTAGGCGGGACCGTTACTAGGGCACTCAAGGGACAGGGGGCTGGGCCATGAGGCTGGAGGCGGGGCTGTTACTAGAACCCCTAGGGGTAGGGGGGTCCGGCCAAGAGGCCCTGAGGGATAAAGGCGGAGTCACTTCTAGGGTACCGCCTAGGAAATTTGGTGGGGACATTTTCGGGGCTTCTCTTTGGGGCGGACCGATTCTAGGGCATCGCCATGGGGGGCAATGGAATGAGTCGTTGTTAGGTGTGGGGCTGGGGGGAAACAGGGGGTGGAGCCGTCTCTAAGGGCACTGCCTTGGAGGGGCAGAGCTGGGACTGTTAACGGGAGAGCCAGGGGGAAGGGGGCGGAGCCCGTTACTACGGTTTCGCTACTATTAGGCTATTGGGGGGGCTGGGGCTCGGGGTCGTTAATCGGGACAGAAGGCAGGGTTGTTACTAGGGGACCAGACTGTCACTGGGGCGTCGCCATGGGAGGGCGAGGAACAGGACAGGTAACCCGAACCTCCAAGAGGGGCAAAGATCGGAGACCTTATGGGGCGTCTCCGGGATAGAGGAAGGGGGCGGGGTCGTTACTAGGGCGTCGTCATGGGGGCAAGGGGTGGAGCTTACAAGAGGGACTGGAACAGGAAGGGGCAGGGGGAGGAATCATTACAGGATGCCGCCAAGATGGGAAGGGGGCGGGGCTAGGCCGTTACTAAGGGAGCGCCATGGGGGAGGGGTGGGGCCGTTACTAGGGCGCTGTAGCTGGGGGATAGGGGGCGGGATAGTTTTCCGGGTGTCGCCACCGTTATTAGGGAAAGTCGCTCCCAATTCGCTGAAGAGGGAAAATAGATTTAGGGTGCGGATATTGTTGCTGGAGTTCCTTAGGGGAGGAGTGGGATCGTTGCCAAAGCCGGTAGAGTGAAGAAGCTTTCCAAGGCTCCTCTTTGCGCGTATGGGCGGGGCCATTCAGCTTTCCCACTAGGGGCCAGGGCTAGATCTTGGGCGAGAGTAGTCCTAAGGAGGGGAGAATCTGGTCAAGTTGTTGCTGGAGAGGAAGGAGCATAGCGGACAGTGGAGGGGAACGGAGGGCGAAGCATTCTCTAGGGAGCTCTGCGGAAGGGAAAGTAGTGGGAGGGCAAGAGGGGCGTGGCCATGCTTGTTGCCATGCCGCCGCTTGGGCTTTCTTGGGAGGGGAAACGGAGAGCACGCAGCCTTCGTAGGTTGGAACTTTCCTAGGAACCTGAATGATGTCATCGAACCTGTGCCCTTCGTCGCAGAACCTAAACGCCATTCCGGGGCGGGTCGGGGCGGGGCGGGGGGCCGTGAAGGGAGCGGGAGGGGGCGGTGCCGTTGAGGAGCACGTCACGTGTCTCGGTTGCCTACGCGCCGCTGGGCCGTGGGAAGATGGCGGACGGGAAGGGAGATGCCGCTGCCTCTGGAGCCCCGGCCGGGGCCGGGTCGGGAGCCGGGGCCCGCAGCCGCCGCCCGGCATCGCCCGCGCTGGGGCCCCCAGGCCTCTGGTCGCGCCTGTGGCAGCTGGAGACGGAGCTTCGGGAGCAGGAAGTGTCGGAGGGCTCGTCGCGCGTCTACTGCAGGAGCTTCTGCCAGGTGAGGGGCTGACGGGCCCGCACCCCTTCGAGGCTGGGCCGCGGGGGCGCGGGTGGGTTCGAGGCCGGAGCTGGGCCCCCAGTCTGCGTGGGGTGGGCGACGCTAGCCTGGGGCAGGCCTGCGGGGCCCCAGAGCGCGGCGAGGGAAGGCCTGCCCCAGAAGAGGAGGAGAGGCTGGCTCGGGAGCTCCCAGGGCGGGGGTATCTCGCTTGGTGTCGGCCGCGGGAGGCCGCTGGGGCTCTATTGTTGGTGTCCGATCTCGGCGAGGAGGGGAACCTCTCCACGCGTGTTCCCCGCCCCGCGATACTGTAGCATCCCACGGGGCGAGGGAGGGACGATCCTTCCCCCTCCCAACCCTCCTCCAACCCTCACCGCCCAGAGTGGGCAGTGCCCCCCGCCTGACTGGGTTTGCCCGAAGCCGACACTTTCTAGTCCCTGTGGGGGATGCTGCTACACTTGGAGCAGATAGCTGCAGCGCTCTGCCCCGACCGGGCAGCGCCTTCCGAAGCGATTGAGCTCAGTTAGAGGTGTTTGGTGTCTTAAATAAATCTCTACCTTTCCCACTCTTCAGGTGACAGCCAGTCTTTGAAAGGTGGTCTCTAACTCCCTCATTAAGTGGTTTGGGAATGAGGTTTTTGTTTGCGTGTAGTTATATTTTGAGTTTAAGGTGTTAATTTAGTTCCCTATTCTCTTGTGGTTTGAAACTATGTGGGATGGAGGAATATAAGCTATTTTAGTAGTCTTCCTGGGTCTGAGTTCGTTAGTGGTTCTGAAAAGGTTTGTGGTGAAGTTGACTAAATTAGCTCATTTCTGAATCTTGCTTTCAAATCTTGAAGATCGTGGATGGATAAACTACTTTGCAGATGATTAGAAAGCTATTCTTTTTGTGTGTCTGAAAGCCCCTTGAAAATTGAAGAACTATGCAAATATAAGTTATTGTTAATATTTAATCCTTGATGATTTCCTCCCCATTACTGTAGTACAACTCTGAGCTACCTCTGCTCTTCAGCTTGTGTGTGTTCTTGAATTGCAAACCTCACACTACTTTGTTTACCTTAGACTGCTGAGGATTTAACTGAATAATCTGGATTTTAGAAGCAATTCCCCCCCCCCTTTTACATAAATCAACTTTAGTTAATCTCTGTGGTTTTTCTCGATTAGCACAAATGATTTAGAATAGATAGTATAGTTTATGGAGAAGGCAGTGTGACCTTTTGAATAGAATGCTGGGAATTGGAATCAGGAAAGCTGGAGTTCAGAACCAGACTTTGACACTTTATAGTTTATTGTGGTCATTAGCAGTTTATTTAACCCCTCCCAGCTTTGGTATCCTTTACTGTAAAATGGGGAAATGCCAGGTACTTGAAGTGCCAACTTTACTGAGTGGTCTTGAGGCTAGAATGAGATAATATATGTGTAAAGTCCTTTACCCCGTTTAAAGTGCTTTAAAAATGTCAGTTATTCTTATGTTTACCTAATTAGAATGTTGTCACCCTTCCACTTTGCTGAATTCAAATCCTGTTTTTCAAGGCAGAGATCTACTTTCCTCCTTAAAAAATCGTTGAGTGGTGTGGACTCTTCTTGATCCCATTTGGGGTTTTCATGGCCAAGATACTGGACTGGTTTGCCATTTCCTTCTCCTGTTCATTTTATAAAATGAGAAACTGAGGCAAACAGGGTGAAGTGACTTGCCCAGGGTCACACAGCTCGGAAGGGTCTGAGATCAGATGAGTCTTACTGACTTCAGGCCAGATATCTACACTGCACCATCTAGATGTCCCTTGAAAACACCTTCAAATGATTGGGGTTCTGGATGATTTATTTAAAGGGGTGTGTGTAGGATATTCTCATGCACTTAAAAGTTTTGCAGATATCTTTGTTTTTACACCACCTTCATTTTACAGTGTCCTTCCCTCCCTCCTCACCCAGAAAGCCATTTGTATTGACAAAGAATAAAGGGGGGAAAAGCAGTTCAGCATAACTAACCATCACATCAATCTAGATTAAGGGTATATAACACTTATAGACCTCCGACTTTGGCAAAAAAGGGATCAGAAATGTGTTCTCACATCTTTTGGGGGCCAAACTTGGTAATTAAAATTACACAGCATTCCATTTCAATTTTTCATTTTACATTGTTGTAGTTTTCCTTTCTGAATATTTCACTTTGTGCCTTATGTCTTCTCATGCGTCTGTTTTTTTTTAATAGTCTCATGTACTTTTAAATAATGGTCTGCAATTATTCTCTACTTATATGATATACATTTAAATATTTTTAGAAGCTTCTGGAGGGTTGGGACAATGGATGTATTTTTTTTGCTTCTCAGTGCCTAGATGTTTGGTAAATATATTCTTATCTTTGAATTTTGGTGCCACATAGATATGTAAAGGTGTAACTCGGGGGTTTTTTAAAATTTCAGTTTATTCAGGGGCCCTTTTTTTGGTTCTTTTCCATGAAAAATTTTGCATTATATTTTAGAGTGATAACTTAACCTATTCAAGATAAGGTCTCATTCAGTTTCTACTACTCCAGAATTATACAGACCATGCAACAGCAGGTTTTTATGTCTTAGACATTTCTTATTGGAGTTCCAGGTAAGATGAGCCATTTTTTTTTTTCCAGAATCAAAGTTTTTTTTTTTTTTTTTGCTTCCAGGTACAGAAGAAAGTGAAATGAAATAGGTTATGAAAAAACCAGGAAGAACTTTATTGTCAGTTTTGTGGTGTTGGAGGTCTTTTGGATTCTAGATTATCTGCATGCAGAAATATAAGGGATGAGAGTGTCCTCCCTGCCTTGAAAATGTATTACAGACTATTTAGTGGATTCACGATTTGTTGGGAAGTCCTTTTCAAACTGTATAATAACAGACATGTCTCTTCAGATGTTTGATCTAGTAATGCTGTCTTTGGTCCTGACAGGCACCTCTTTTATAAAATGGAGACAGAGTCTTCTGTAACCAGACTCTGATGCTTGATTTCTCTCCCATTGCTCAGATTGCTTTCTCTTCTGCAGCATGTGAAAAGAACAAGTTTGCGTTTGGAAACACTGCAATCTATTGAGAAATAAATGAGCATGTGGAAGGATATAGAAGCTCTTCATCAGGGCAAAGCTTCAGTTTTCAAGAAGTCAAGAAGGATATGAAAATGGAAAAAATGAAACCTCAGGAACAGCAAAAACCAACTGAAAATGATCCAATTTGGACAAAATTCCATGTGGCAAGCAAGTTGTAATTAGGGAGTTTGGAGGTGCTCCCTCCCCCATTCTACAACTTCTTTAGCTGTTGAGAGTTGCCTAGTTGCCTGTGTTAAATGATTTATCCAAGATCACAGATTAATCAGTTGGTAACATATGCTAAACATGAAGAGTACTAAATAACTTGGTTACTGAGCTCAGGAGCACACATTCTTATTGAGAAGATAACATGCAAACAAACACACACCATGCATAAATAGGTAATCCCAAAGAGATGGCCCTTGGGTGGAAACCCTGGGGAAAGCTCTGTTTTAGAATGTGGGCTCTGTGCTAAGAGGTAGAGGTAAGGAAGGAGAGCATTCCAGGTGTGGGGGATAAAATGAGGTGTCAGAGATAAGACTTGGAAAATCCACGACTTCCTCTTTGAAGTTTTCTTCTATACACTACTTGCATCTCACCCTGCATTATCTCATTGGATATGTTATCTCATTTTATGTTTACGGCAAGCCAGTGTGATACTTTTTTTGTTAAGGGAGGAAATAATTCATGTACTGAAGCAACACTCAGGTTAGGGGACTGGCCTAAAGTGACATAATCAGAAAGTGACAGTGTTGTGACTCAAAACCTAAATTTTTTTGACTCCACATTTAGAGCACCATGTACCATATCTAGAAATATAATAACCTATTTTTTTTTTGCTATAGTAGGAATAGTTTTTACATTGAAAACAAAGATGTTATCTATATGTCCTAAAAGTTCAACAACTTAAGCCCTATTTGTTAAAATGAAAAAAATTAAGAGTAAATTTAATTAATAGTTATTGCCTGAGTAAACTATTCTTTAATGTACCAAACAAATTTATGAGCAAATTGAACTATGCCTAATATGCTTTTGAATCCTGGCTTAGGAAAGCAACTTTAATTTAGCTATTATTATTTATTAAATACCTGCTAATGTGCACATTGGACATTGAGAGGTGAATAAATGCTACATTCCTCGTCCTTGAGGAGTTTAGACTGAGAGAAGAAAACATCATCATCATCATTATTATTATCACAAAGAATAATAATAACACCTGATGTTTTCTATACTTCAGGCTTGATCTACACAACAAACCAGTAAAGTAACACTACTGACATTTTCCCTGTATTATAAATGAGGTAACTGAGGCTCAGAGAAGTTAGATAACTTGCCCAGAGACACCTAGTCAGAGATGGGATTCAAACCCAGCCTTCTTTTGTTATGAAGTCTGTTCTTTTTTTCAGCTCCACATGCCATAAGAGCAAACACTTTGAGTTGGGTAAATTAGGGAAGGCTTCATTGAGGCAGAGCAACTAATGTTTGAAGGAGTCTAAATTGGAAGGAAAGGAAGCCTGTTGACACTCTTGAGTTGAAAATGAAGTTCATTCCAGGTGAGAGGAATGGTCTGTAGAAATTCAAAGGAATGAGAGAGAGAGAGAGAGAGAAATGAAGTTAGGGAATAACTTACATTAGTTTGGCATGAATGTAGAATGTGAAAGGGAAAAATGTAATAAAATATGACAGGAAAAGTAAAGAGGAACCAGACTTAAAAAAACCAGACTTGAATGCTAGGCTGAAGAGTTGAAAAACAATTTTCTGGTTTTTATTTAATACCTTTTGTTTTTTGCATCACATTTATGTGCAAATATATCCTTTCTAGCC
This sequence comes from Petaurus breviceps papuanus, assembly GCF_028583685.1. Lineage (NCBI taxonomy): Eukaryota > Metazoa > Chordata > Mammalia > Diprotodontia > Petauridae > Petaurus > Petaurus breviceps. The sequence goes on from NW_027187338.1 coordinate 8,143,511, forward strand.
AGTGAGCTATACTTTGTAACAAAGATTTAAAAGAGAAAAAAAGGGTAGTAGTTCATCCATCCAACACCATGCTACTCAGTATTTTATTTCCATAGCTTCAGCAACTAAGCAAAAGAAGATACCTTTTCCAACTTCTCTGGGGCCAAGATTGGTCATTCTACTAACTCAGCATACTCTCTCTTTTTTGTTTGTTTCCATTATTGGATTTACCATTTTTCTAGTTCTCCTTAATTCATTCTGCTTCAGTTCACATGTATATCCTCATGCTTTTCTGAATTCTAAATTTGTCTATTTGCAGAATAATGTTTTGTTATGTACTCCCAAATTAATTGTTCCTTGGTCACCTGTCATTTACTCTGTCTTTTCTTCATAAAAAAGTGGTGTTATCCATTTCTAGCAATGGGATCTCTTTGAGTTAAAAGTTTTTAACATACTTAGAAATTGCTTTCCATAATGGTTGGTTGGACCAATTCATAGTTCCACCAACAGTATATTAATGTGTTTGTCTTTTTGCAGGGTCCCCCTGCCCCCAACATTATCTTATTTTCATCTTTTATCTTTTTCAAATTTGCTTATTACTGAGGTAAAACCTCAGAAGTTTTAATTTACATTTCTCTTAATAATTTAGAGCAGTATTTCATTATCGGGATTGTTAGTATGCAGTTCTTCTGAGAATTCTTTGTTCATACTAAGTAGTAATATGCTTTAAAATTTTTTGCATATGTTCATTTTGGTTTTTTCTAAAATAAGACTTTTTTCCCTTAAAAAAAAAAACCACTTTTTTTCCCCTGAGCATTTGTCTTTAAAGTGTCTAGCAAATATTTGTATTGGCATCTATTTTAAGGGAACTTGTTTTAAAATTGATGTGGATAGAAATAGGACTATGGAGTTAAAATTCTTAGAAGATGCTGTCAAAATTGCTTGAGTTCTATCTAACTTGAAAAATCATCCTGCATGTATAATTGTCCCATTAACTTCCTTCCCTTGTTTACAGACTGCTGGTGACACTGATCTTCCTGACTTTATCTATTGGATACATTTGGACATACTGAAACTTTTGGAAATTGTTGTCATTCTTAGTGAGGAAAGGAGAAAAGTGGGTTTTGAAAGCAAAAGATTGGATTCCTTAGTTTCTTGTTTTGCACATGGTAGGTGCTTAATAAATGCTTTTCAAATTGTTGCTGGCATAAAGTGAAGGAAAAAAATACTTGTATTAAATGTGGAGCTTGGGCCACACACCTAACACACGCTTCTTTTTCCTCAAGGTTCATCAGTAGGTGAATATGGGCAGTTGCTCTCAAAGCCCTCTAGCTTGTGTTCTTTTTATGATTCATATGTGACTGACTTTTCATTTAGCACTAAGCATGACGGAGTTGGATGTGACATCTGTGTTTTACTCCTCATGGACCTCATCTGAATTTTAGTTATGGTTTTTAATGTTCTGAAAGTTTGTCATTCTTCTGGAGCTAAGAGTTTGAAACTATTGGTGGCCTAGGTTTAGTTTTAAGTTTACTCATTTGCCTTAGGGATGTCATGCTTTGCTCCTTACTACCTCTTGTTTCCGGTTGTGCTTACTTGTCACACAAAGGCTTTTTTCAGCATTTTTCTGCTGTAGTAGCTTACTATAATGTTGGTATTAGATTTCATAGCTTGCTTATTTATGAGACAATTGCTTGAATGTCAAATTAATTGGTACAATAAAGCCTCATTAATTTGGACAGCCCTAATAAGGAGTTTGTGGCACTTGGGACATAGTTTGAAACCTTATTGTGTAAAGTGAGCCTATTATGAATTTTAACTTTTCATTAACTTAACCCAGCTTTTTTACCAGTTATTAAAATATGACCATTGCCTGAAACCCACATGATGTGTCTTTCAATAACTTAGTTGTCTTCTCTTCCTCCCACAATTAATGAATTCTCAGTGGTAGAAAGTTTCTGAAATGTACATTTTTCTTCAGCCTTAGAACAATATCATCACATAATCTTTAAATCCAGGCAGCCTTGAGGCTCTCAGGAAATGGTGTGCTATTACAAAAGATAAGCAATTTCATTGATTGTGGTTGCCACTGAACTGAAAGTGAATGGAATGTGTGGCACAATTTAGTGATTAGTTAAGACTAGAAGAAATTTGTGAATTGTATAGTATTTCATAACTGTTGGGCCACACAGCTAAATCAGTTGGAGTATATAAGTACTTCTTTTGAGCTGTATCCTTTTCCTAGATTGGGAACCTTTATAACTCCTTCATAAACAGCTATTTCACTTTAGATCAAGTAATTTCTGGGATTCTGAGCATCAGTTTTCTCTTCTCTAAAATAGGATTCTAGATATGATCCTTAAGATTCTTTTGTCTAAAATCATTAATTCAGTGACTTGAGTGTCTACTAGAATTTGATTATTATTGGATTTTCTATTAAATAGAACTGCAGCATTTGTTTACACTAATAAAATTTTAAACTTTGGCTCCCTTCTTTCTCTGTCTTAACTTGGTGTTTTCCCATACTGCAAAATCTTGATTTCATTTTTTTTTTTTTTTAGGGATTTCAAAAAGAAAAAGAGAATGATCAGGAAACAAAAAATAGTTTCTTTGAAGGCCAAAAACCATATCGTTTAATTAGTCATTTCAGCTTAGTGAGCATTTATCAGATACTTTACATAAGGCATTATACTGTATTCAGTGGGGAAAAAAGCAAGCCACTTACTAGGTTTTAAAGGGGAAAAAACCACTAATGGGAAGCATGGGGAAAGTGTTTTCTAAGAGGGGCTCCTGAGGCTGAGGCTGGTGGGAAAGCTAAGGATTCTAAGAGATAATAAAAGCTAGCATTTATATAGCGCTTTGAGGTTTACAAAGCATTTTACAAATGTTTTCTCATTTGGTCTTCCCAACAACCCCGTGAGGTAGGTGTTATTATTATCCCCATTTTACAGGTCAGGAAACTGAAGCCAAGAGAGGTTAAATGACTGGACCAGCACCACACAACTAGTATGAGTATATGAGGCCAGATTCAAAAGTCTTTCTGACTCCAAATCCACCAGTCTGCACTGTAATGCCAGGCAGCTGTGGGAGTAAGAAGGCAGGGAATATATTATAGGTATGGGAGCATAATGGGTTGCCTGTACAAAGAAAAGAGGCTATGTGGAGTTGGGGAGACTAACAAGAGGTAGGCCATTTGGGCTGGAAAGTAAGAGAATGTGAGGTAAACTTGGAAAGGTGATCTTGATCTAGATTTTGAAGTTCTTTAAATGCCAAGCTCCAAGGAGTTTTTATTTTATCCTAGAGGCAATAGAGGGCCATTGATCATCTTGAACTTGGCAGTATTATGGTTAGATTTGTGGCTTAGGATTATTTTGGCATCTTTTTGTTTGTAGAGAAGATACTTGGAAGCATAAAGGTCAATTAGAAAGCCGCTCTCCAAGTCTGGATAAGAGATGGAAAAGGGTCTGAGCTAGACTGATGGCATTGTGCATAGAGAGAAGAGAAGAGTCTAGTGCCTTTCCTCCATTAATTATTTCCTATTTATCCTTTATATAGCTTCTTGTATATATTTGTTTACATGTTGTCTACCTTGTTAGATTGTGAGCTTTTTGAGGGCAGGGGATTGTCTTTTGCTTCTTTTTGTATCTCAAAGTGCCTGGCAAATAGTAGGTGCTTATTAAATGCTTATTGATTGGTTGTGAGAAATGTTAAGAAAGTAGAACCCACAAGACTAGCCTTATCTTTCTACAATGTTTCCCAGGTTTGTGTATCCAGCCCTAGTATTCCTGAACTCTTGTTTGCTGCCTGTTGGACATTTTCATAGGTATTTTAAGCTCAGGATGTGTAAAATATGGCCCCCTCCCTCTTTCCCACCCCTTAACAGTTCCTTCTTTTTAACTTTTCTTTTTATGTTTAGAATCCTTTATTTTATTAACAAACATTTTCTCTCCCTCTCACCCTTCCCCCATTGAAAACCAAACCATTGTAACATATTTTTAGTCAAGCCAAAAAATGTTCCCCACATTGGACATATTTAAGAGTTCTTTGGTCAGTCAGATTCAGTACTTTACCACCACTCCCCTATCTTCTCCCTGGAAGCCTAAAGTAAAAAAAAAAAAAAGCCTGAGGTAATTCATAAGTAGTACAGTTAATAGAGTGATAGACCTGAATTCAGGAAACCTAAGTTCAAATTCAACCTCAGACATTACTAGCTGTTGACCTTGAAGAAACCACTTCACAGCTTTGTTTCCTTAACTATAAAACAAGGATAATAGCACCTACCTCCCAAGGTTGTTGTGAGCATCCAGTGAGATATTTGTAAAGTGCATAGTGCCAGGGTCTATCTAGCCCAGAGTAGGAACTTAATAAATACTTAATGACCTACTGACTAAGTAAACTTTATTCACTAGCCATACTGGACTATTTTTTCCCTTTACCCAATAGTCCCATCTTCTTACATCTCAATTTCTAAACAGGCAGTTCTCTAGGCTGAGTGTGCACTTCTTCACTTTTAGAATCTCAGCTCACTCAGTTCAGGGGCACTTCTTGTATGAGAAGTCCTCTCTTGATTATTCCCCCACCGCTAGTGCCTTTCTTCCTCCCAGTTACTTTGTACATGTCATATTTACTTCTCTGGGTACATGTTTATAATAATAACCATTATTATTATAATAGCTCCAGGCACTGTCAGAAGCTTTCAAAACATGATCTCATTTGATTTTCACAACAATCCTGGGTGATAGTGCTCTTATCTTCAATTTACAGATTAAGAATGTTATCTCTGTTAGAAAAGAAACTCCTTGAGGTCCGGGACAGTTTTGTTTTTGTATCCACAGTGCCTGGCCTTTCTGTGGGTATTATAAATGCTTTTGAATGAAGAGACAATGGAAGGAAAGAATAAAAGCTAATTCTGTTGTGAATGGAGTGAAATTAATAATTCACAATTATAAACATTTGCAACATCTTCTACATGTATTGTCTCACTTTTCCCTCATTAGTCCTGTGAAGTAGTTGCTTTTATCCTGACTTTACATGTGAAAGCAGTGGAGGCTGAGAGAGAGGTTGTAACTTGTTCAAGGGTCACACAGGTACCGTGTTTCCCCGATAATAAGACCTATCCCAAAAATAAGCCCTCCCCTTACTGTGTAAGATTCCTCTAAAATAAGCCCTCCCCCGAAAATAAGCCCTATTGAGATTGCTACTGTAGTGAAGGTGATCCCCTGCACTACACGCTACATTGCGGTACCCTCTGTATGCACCCTCCCCCCCTGTGAAACGCACGCCGCGCTCTGAGCTGCATCCAGTTAGAGCTGCAGCAGTGAGCGCATCATCCTGTTCTTCCCCAGTGATTTGCTTATTGAATAAAGGTACATTTTTTTGTTCACATTTACCTGTTTATTAAAATTGCTGTCAATGTTCATTAAAATAAGCCCTCCCCTGAAAATAAGCCCTCTGGTGTTTTTCTGTCCAAAAAATTAATAAGACAGTGTCTTATTATCGGGGAAACATGGTAGGAGGCATCTGAGATTGGATTTAAATAAGTCTGTAAGTGTTTATTAAGTTCTTACTATGTTCCAGGCACTGTTCTTAGGACTGAAGCTACCAAAAAAAAAAAAAAAGAGAGAAAGAGAGAGAGAAAAACAATACCTTCCCTCAAAGACCTCATATTCTTCTGGTAAAGACAACATACAAAAAAATTGTACGTACAAAATTTATACAGTGTATTTGAAGGAAATCTCAAAGGGAAGGCACTAGTAATGGGGAAATTAGGGAATAGACCTTTTGCAGAAGATGGGATTTGAGTTAAGTCTTTGAAGGAAGCTAGGGAGGTAGAGGTGAGGATATAGTATAGTGTTCCAGGCACATGAGAGAGCCAGTGAAAAGGCATTGAGTTAGGAGATAGAGGTTTCTTATGTGGCAAACAGTAAAGTGTAAAAAGATTGGAAATGTAGGAAGGGGTAACTTGTGAAGGACTTTACATACTAACCAGGATTTGATTTTGGAAACCTGGATAACTGGAGGAATCAAGGATGACAACAAGCCTGGGTGACTGGAAAAGGAAGTAGTGTCCTCCAGAGTTCAGAAGTTTTACAGGGGAGGGAGATAGATAATGAATTTACCTTTTAGACATGAGAAGTTTGAGAGGTCTGTAGAACATCCAATTCAAGATGTCCAAAAGGCAGTTGGTGATGGAGGTTAGGTCTAGCTGTAGATCTGGGAATCATCTGTAAAGAGATGTTAATTCAACCCTTGGGAGCTGATTTGACTATTACAGTTATAGCTTTGTGAAAAACATGCTTGTGGGGATCACAGGACTTCTCAGCAAAAGTCAGGGAGATAGCCCAAATGAGCTTACACTGTTTACTGCTTCCCAGATTACATGCCCTCTGGAAGATCCGGGTGATAAACCCATTCTCAATAAAAGAACTCAGAAATAGAGTGGGCAGAGGAAGGTGAGGAAGCCAGTGTGGTGCCCTCTAGGAACACCCACTCTAATACAGAAGCAGAAGTGAGGTTAAACAGTTCTACCATTCCTTCCAGAGTTAGGGTTGTTTACATTCTGCATCACCCTACATTCCCTCTTTATGCAGATGTAAAGCCACACACAAGCAGCTGTCCTGAGGAATGCTACTGTGAACAGCTTTCAAGGTTCTGATTACATGGTATAGTGAATACTATTTATTCAGTAGCAAATCAGAACAAAACATTTATAGAAAATCAAGGTACAGCATACACAATGTTACAACTTATCACAGAAAATCAAAATAGAGCATTCACCATGTTACAACTCAACAACTTAATCACTAAAACGGCTACATAGTTTTCACCAAAGTGGTCACACAATTTTAAACAAAGTGTATTCATTTAGTCAATCACAAAATTCTTGTTTCAGTCACAAAGTACAAAAGTCAAAGTTCTCCACCCCTAAGTCACAGTAAATCATAATCTCAGTCAGTACACAGTATCCAGGTAAAGTCTTCTTTCAGCTTGACTCAAGGCTGGCTCTCAGCTTCCATGGTCCCAGCTCCAACTGTCACCCCCTGGGTGCAGGCAGCTCCCAGTTCCTTGTTCAGCTCCTTGTCCTGTTCTTTGTCCTGCTCCCGTTCCATATTGAGGCTCAGAGTGTCCAATCCACCTCAAGTCCTTCACAGTTCCTGTTTGTGGGAAGACAAAACTGAGCAGAGCCACAATAATATTCATCCATATAGCTGGCACCATCATCAATTCACTATCTGCCTGTGAAATCAATTCAGACCCACCAACAAAGTCTGAGAACTCAACACAAATTTCCAACATAGAAATCAACACAGACCCACAAACAAGGTCCAACAGGTCAGCACAAATCATCAGTAAAGTCTCAGGACCTCCAAAACCCTCCTCCAGGACTTCTGTAAACATATGACCAGAAAATCTTCTTTCAGGGCTTCCAGGAAGGTCCCAGGGCTTCTGTACAAAGTATCACAAACAAACACCAACACAGACAAACAGAGTGCTGGGATACCACAAGTTTTCTCCTTTTTGACTGACTCTGCCACCACAAGAGCCTTCTTTTCAGTTGTTCTGTCTATAGCCTTTAAATTCTCCCTATAGGTAGTCATTAGCTCCTCCCCTTCCTGTTGCAGGAGTTCATGAATTCTAGGGTTTACAAGTTGTGGGGTTCACATGTTATGTTTCTTAATAGACTTGATACAAGGCTTGCACTGAAACAAGGTGTTAATTCAGTAGCTGAAACAAGGTGTGAACTACTTCTGTGCTTGCCATTACAGAAGATTATGTAGGTGTAGTAGTGAGGAATGACCAGGGCAAAATCCCTCAGGTTTGAACCAGTTGTCCCATCCCAACTAACTTTTCTAGTCCCCCTGGTGCCAGGATGGCCATGGTCTTCATAAAATAAGATAACTGAGCATCCCTTACTTGGGAGTGTTGATTATCTCCTAGTAACATCTGTGGGAGCAAAACAAGATACCATAATATCCCCTCTTACAGCCTGTTGGTTATGTCTTCCTGCCTGATAGTTCCCCACTCCATTCTATCTTATATTCAGCTCTTAAATTGATGTTCCTAAAACATAGTTCTTACCATTTCACAAACCTCCTCCCACTTGTATCCAGTGGTTCCCTATTAATTCCAGGATCAAATATAAAATCCTCTGACTATAAAGTCCTCCATAATCTGGACTCTTTGCAGCTTTCTTATACCTTCCTTCCCTCCATGTACTCTGTGATCCAGTGATACTGGCTGCCATGCTGTTACTTGCTCAAGACACTCCATCTGGCAACTCCATGCATTTTCAGTGGCAGTGGAATACTTCTTCATCTCTACTTCTTGGTCTCCTTTAGTTACCAATTTTGTAAGAGGCCTTTCTCAGTCCACCTTAATCATCGTGTCTTCTCTTGAGATTTTCTCCAATTTATCCTCTCTCTATCCTTGTTTTTACATAGTTTGCATATTGTTTTCCAGCATTAGACTGTGAGCTCTTTAAAGGCTGGCTTTTTTTTGCCTTTCTTTGTATTTCTGGTGCTTAGCATAGTGCCTGGCACATAGTAAGCCCTTAATAAATGCTTGTTGATTGACTAGATCTTCTTGACTCTAATCCAACATTTTGTCTACTACTTTCATTTTGGATGTGTTGAATTTGAGATGCCTTTGGAATGTTCAAAAGGGAAATTTTTCTGTAGGGAGTTGACTGTAGGAATTGGAGCTAAATAGGGACATTATACTAGATATATGGATTTGAGAGTCATCTGCATAGAGATAATAATTGAACTCATGAAATTACCAAGAGGGAGAGTGTAGAGAGGAGGACCCAGGACAGAGACTTGGAGGGATACCCACAGTTCTAGAGAGTAGGGACTAGTAGATGATGGTCTAGCAAAGGATATCGAGAAGGAGCTATTGAGAGGAGAACCTGGACAGAGCAATGTTTCTAAAGCTGAAGGAGCAAAGAATAGACAGGATGGTTAGTAGTATCACCAACTAGAGAGAGACTCAAGAAGGATAAAAACTAAAAAGACTTGAGATTTAGCAATTATGAGATCACTGGTAGTTTGGGGAAAAGAATGGTAGGATAGACATGAAGATTGCAAGGCCTTGGAAGGTAAGGACATGGAGGTAAAGAGTGTGGAAGACTCTGTCTAAGAACTTGGCTGTGAATGGCAGGGTCAAGGATTTTTGTTCTAAAATGATAAGAGATTGGAGACACATTAATGGTCAGCGAAGAAAGAGGCAGTATGTAGATACAGAGAAATCAGAGAGAGGGATGATATCTAAGGAAGAGGTAGGGCAAGCAAACTCCTAAAGAAAACAGAAGGCATACAGGGTTGACCTTGGCAAGGGGAAGGGCCGTTTCTTTGTCAGATAGTAGAATAAAGAGAAAAAAAATGGGGTATGATATAGAGGGGTTTTGAGATATGTAACAGAGAAGAGCCTAGACATCTTTTTTCATTAAACAAGGCAGGTGTAGGGAGGAGAGGAAATGCATATGAGATTTGAGGGAAAAGGAAGTTTGTAGAATTATTAGAGTTGAAAGGGGTCTTTGAGGTCATCTAGTCCAGCTTCATTTACAGGCTTAAAGACATTAATTGACTTGCCATTTGCCCAGGGTCACAGAATGAGGTAATGACAGTTAGGGTCAGAACCTCTGCCTTGGGATTCCTAGATTTTTCATTTTCATTCATTGTTATATCAAGTAAGATAAGGTATGTAAAGGGTTTTGCCATTCTAAAAACATAACATAACTTGGAACTATTATTATTATTGTTTTGGGATCTTTTTTTAAGAGGCAATCAGTGGATTCTTTCAATTTCTATTTTACCCTTTGGTTCTAGAATGTCAGGGTATTTTTCCTTGATATTTTCTTGAAAGATGATGTCTAGGCTCTATTTTTGATCATGGCTTTCAGGTAGCTCAATAATTTTTAAATTATTTCTCCTGGATCTGTTTTCCAAGTCAATGGTTTTTCCAATGAGGTATTTCTCATTGTCTTCTATTTTTTCACTCTTTTGTATTTGTTATATAATATCTTGATTTCTCATAAAATCATTAACTTCCATTTGCTCCATTTTAATTTTTAAGGAATTATTTTCTTCATTGAGCTTTTGGACCTCCTCCATTTGGCCAATTCTGCTTTTTAAGGCATTATTCTCTTCTATGGCTCTTTTGCCATTTGGCCTAGTCTATTTTTAATGTGTGATTTTCTTCAGTGTTTTTTTGGGTCTCCTTTAGCCAGCTGTTGACTTGTTTTTCATGATTTTCTTACATCACTCTCATTTCTCTCCCCAATTTTTCCTCTACTTCTCTTACTTGAGTTTCAAAATCCTTCTTGAGCTTTTCCATGGCCTGCAACCAACTCATATTTTTCTTGGAGGCTTTTGATGCAGGAGTTTTGACTTTGCTGTCTTTTTCTGGTTGTATGTTTCATTCTTCTTTGTCACCAAAGTAACATTGTGTAGTCTCATTTTTTTTCCTCTGTTCATTTTCCTAGCCAATTACTTGACTTTTGAGCTCTTTGCCAAGGTAGGACTCTTCTTCCAGAGTGTGGAGAGAGCTGTGTCCTAAGTTTTTGGGGTTTTGCTCAGCTGTTGTCAGAGCTACTTCTAGGCCCCTGTAAATTTTCAGTTCTTCTAAGGTGATATGATCAAAGGAGAGGTGTTTACTCCTTTCCTGGCCTATGGGTCTGGTCTATGAGTGGCCACAATCACTTTTTTCTGCTTTGGAACTGCGAGGAGGACTCCCTCTCCACAGCTGCCCCAAGCTCTGCCATGCCAGTGCTCCTCTTCGCCCCCCAAGACTGTGACGCAGATCCAAGCAGGGTAAAGCAAGAGAATCCTGCCTCAGCACCAGCAAAAAAGATCCATTGCAATTGCCCTATGAACAGCTCCTTGATCCTCCCCACCATTTGTGGGCCTGGAGCTCCGGTTGCAGCTGCCACTGCTACTGTCTCTGCTGCCACCTCCACTACCTTGGGGCTGGGGCAGGACCTCACTTTTCTCTCTCCCAGGTCCAACAGAGCTTCCCCACTGACTTTCTACTTGGTCTTTGGTATTTGTTGGTTGAGAAGTCTGGAAACCACCACAGCTGCCAGTGATTCAGTCTCCTGAGGTGTGCTCTGGCCTGGTCTGTGCTGGCACAACCCACAAGGGACTATGCTCTGCTCCCAGCCCAGTGCAATAGACCTTTACTGTCAGCCTGCCAGCTGTCATCAGCTGAAGATGTGTTTCACTCTGTCATTTTGTGGGTTCTGTAGCTCCAGAATTTGTTTAGAGCCATTTTTTACAGGTATTTGGAGGTGTTTGGGGCCACTCAAGCAAGTTTCATCTTTTCATCTACCGTCTTGGCTCACCTCCTTTTATTGTTAATAGTAATAATAAACATTAGCAGTGGTTAGTGTGCTGTGTTAAGGGAGATGTGTTTAGAGCCCCTTGACTACATTTAATAGCACCTTGAAGAATTACTGAGGACAAAAAAAAATCCACAAAATTTGCAAAATTCTTCTCATTTTAGTTTTAAAGTAACCTTCTGTGATAGTGGCAACCAATATTCTCAGTTAAGAGATGAGAAAATGGAAGTTGAGTTGACTTGCTTATGGTCCTGTAATATGCTCTCAAGTTTCAGTGATGAGATTTGAACCATAGGTCTAGAACTCCAGCATTATACAACTCCAACATTCTAGCCACTATGTCAGAGAGGTGTTAAACTCACCAGCAGGGAATTGTTGAACAAAGTAAACAGAAAACATATTAGAACACAAGCCATGTGAATTTGTGACTTTCTTAGTCAACATCCATGTGTATTCGAGTTTGGCACAACTGCTTTACATTGGGTATTTCCACTTGCCTCAGGTAGACATAATGGAACAGATTCCTGCTGGGCTTTGAGGTTTGTTTAGATCACCCATTGAGGGAGATAATGCAAATATGTTCATCCTCTTTTTAGAGCTTAGTACAATGAGGTTTAAAGAAGTGAGTGGGCTAGGCTATAGTCACAAAGCCAGCCAGAGGGCATTAGAACTCCCTCCCCCCCATACATTTTAAAAAATACTTTATCCTGTTGTGTTTTAAATATCAGAAACATCAAGAAATAGCTGTTTGAAGAGTAATTCCCATTCAGAAAGATCCCATCTAAGACTGGAAAAATAATTTCCAGCAGTGTTGTCTTGCTGACAGACTTGTTCTGTGTTGAACTGTGAAAGAGATCATAGATTTAGAACTGGATGGATTTAGGGTCATCTGATCCAACCCTTTTCTTTTATCAATGAAGACACTGAGGCCCAGAGAAATAAAGTAATTTGTCCATGATCAGGCAGGAGTAGGATTTGTTTTTAATGTAGTATCTGAGTTTATATTCATACACTGAAGAAAAATTTGAGTGTGGACTCTTCAAAACTAGGACTAGAGGGGATTATAAAGATGAAGAATAACAAGCAAAAGTGCTTTGAGGTCTACAAAAGCTTTATATATGTTATCTTTTTTTCCTCACGACAAACCAATTAGGTAGTTGCTATGATTTTATAGATGAGGAAACTGAGGCTTAGATTAAGTAACCTGCCCAGGGTACACAGGTAGTAATTATCTGAGGTGGGGTTCAGCCTATATTGACTTGATTATCCATCCATTGTTCCATCAACTGTTTCCTGCCTCTTCTACTTTAGAATCTTGTGGGGGAGCAAAGAAAAGCATAGAAAACAATATTATAGAGGAAACAATATCTGAGCTAGCCTTGAAGGATTCAGTGATAATAATGTAAGATTTGGACACTCGTAGAAGAGAAGGTGAGCATAGAATTAGAATGAGTAGTCTAATTTGACTGCAGGTGTCAAGTATAGTAACTATAAATAAAGGGTAGAAAAATTAGTTGCAGCAAGATTAAATGCTAGACTGAGGAATTCTATGACTATATAAATGGGTAAGGTGGGGGAGGTAAATGAAACCCTAGATATGTTTAGGTTGATGATGGAAATAAAAAAATTAGCTTTTTGGAAATAGAATCAAGCAAATTTAGGCAACTGATTGTTTCATTTTCTTCATCTATCCTCATCTTCCTTCTTCCTCCAAGAAATTCTCCTCTTCTCCTCCCCCCCCCTCCCCAATGTAGTACTGAAGTTTTCAATTTAAGTGACTGGGGAGATTGTCATACCACCAACCAGAAAAGGTGAAATCAGCAGAAGATCTGATTTTTGGGGAGAAAACTTATTCTAATTTCAGTTTATTTGGTTTGTTTATCTGCTCTTTTATGGTGTTTTGGGTTATATTCAATTGACAATGAAATTTGCTTTAATCAGCCATACGGTATGTTAGAACTTGATTTTGAATGCAGCCATATTTTGAAGCCTTTAAAAAATTAAGCTGCTTTTTCATAGAATCTATTTTGAAATGGTTTTCAAAAGAGATCCTATCTTCTTTCCCAGCTCTCCCTCCCTTGGGATAGGAAGCCTCTCTTCTATTTCCCTGACAGCTTCTGCTTAAAAACCTCATTGTCAACGAAGTAACTACTTACAGTATTCTTTTAAAGGTCTACTTGCTTACCAGATTTAGATATGAATAACAATAATCATGGTTCACATTTATATGGTGAAATATATACTGTTTCATTGGATTTCTACAATGCAAGTATGGTTATTTGTCCCTATTTATAGATGAGAAAAGTGAGGCTCAGGAAGGTGTTTGTCCAAGGTCACATACCTGGTAAGTGACAAAACAGAATTGTATACCTTGGTCTTTTGATTTTATATCCAATATTCCTTTTTTTTTGGTATTCATTAGTATTTAATTTTCCCCCAGTTACATGTAAGAACAGTTAATAACTGTTATTCCTACCCCACCTACAACCCTCCCCCCCACCCCCAATTGAAAAGCAAGCAATTCCATGTAGGTTATATATGTGTAGTCATGTAAAACATATCCCTAAATAGTCATGTTGTGAAAGGAATCATAGACCAAAATAAACAAAGTAGAAAAAAACCCCAAAAGTTGTTTCAATCTGTATCCAGACCCCATCAGTTCCTTCTCTGGGGATGAATAGCATTTTTTATCCTAAATCCTTCAAAGTTGTCATTGATTTTTGTGTTGCTGAGAGTACCTAAGTCATTCACCGCTGATCATCCTACAATATTGTTGTTACTTTGTACCCAGTATATTTCACTTTGCATCAATCCATGTAAGTTTTTCTAGGTTTTTCTTAGAGCATCATTTCTTATAGTACAATAGTTATTACATCATAATTATATACCATAACTTATTTAGTCATTTCCCAATTGATGTGCATCTCCTCAGTGTCTAATTCTTTACCCCCAGAAAAGAGCTGCTGTAAATATTTTTGTACATAAAGGTCCTTTTCCTTTTTATTTTTATCTCTTTTGGGATACAGATCTAGTAGTGGTATTGCTGTGTCAAAGGGTATGTGTGGTTTTATAGCCCTTTGGGCATAGTTCCAAATTGCTATTGTTGTGCAGAGAATAAGAGCTGAGACCTGGGTTCAAGGTAAATTTAGGTATGGATTTATTGATGAAGCTCTAGACTGTATGGAGTATAAACTCAAATCATGCAGCCCTGAATTGGGGTACATACAGTTCTTATAAAGGCTAAAACTACAAAAACCACAACTGGGGAGAGGAACAAGCATAAGTAATGACACACAGAAGCCAAGAATTGCCATTGGTTAGATCTATAGCTCAGGGCCAATTTGGGAAGATGGTACAAGGGTACAAGGGTGCACCTTTTCCTGGAAGGGGGGGTCCCTACCAGAACAGGATGAAGAGTACAAGGTGGAGGCTCATTGGGTAATGGGGACAGGCTAGGGGTCATGTTCTGGGTAAAGGGTGTGGGGACCCTGCTTGATCAGCAGGAACAGAACAGGGTGGTCTCTTCTTAAGGTAAACTTGTGCCATAACCCTGGGGACTATGCCTTGGGCAATACCCAAGACTATACTTTAAGCTGTTTCAAGCCATTACAGTGACAAAGACAAATACATAAAGAGGCTTAATGGTAGGCTTCAAATCAGGAGGTGGGTGATTTGGGTTTGGGTACAACACTCCCCACTTTTCAGGAGAAGAGTCAAACCATTGACTATAAGTCTGGGCTACACATGAATACGATAGAATAACATAGAACAAAAAATAAACTAAGGAAATTTCCATGGTAGTATACTATCATGGTTCAGAGTAAACACAGACAAAAAGAGCAAATGCTAACACTATTAAAAACAACAAAGGAAAGCACATGCATAGAGCTCAAAAATAAAAACTGAGAGTTCATTTGGCCACACAGGAGAGGCAAAGCTGTAACTCCTGCAGGGTTGAATTACGCCAGGAAAGGAGCTATCTCGGTAAAGGCCAGGTCCGGGGTCTTGGGAAAGCTGTCTGCCTCTGATGTCATCTTTTTCAGATCCTGTGGCTCAGAAGAATGTTAATCTTTAGATGATTAGAGTTCATGCGTACAAGTTGGCACAGCCAGCCAGACTTGACAAGGGTTCTTAGTAACATATGATTAAACATCTACTGTCTTAGCCACACAGGGCTATGCTCAAGGAATACAATAAGGTGTTCTTTTACAATGTTATAAAAATGACATGATTGCATTAAGTCAGGTACACAGTAGTTTTACCCTTACCACACTCTTACACAATCCTAGAGCTAAAATTCAAACCTCTGCTTTTAATAAAACATACTCAAAGCTTAAAATTACATAAGAGAGAATTTGTTAAAGCCAAAATTTTTTAAACATCAATATTTAAATTTAGAGGAATTATCTAAGTCTGATTTAATTGTAGAGAAATTATCTAAATCTGATTCTGTTGCACTTTTTTAAACTTCACATAGGCAGCATTTATTCAAAAATTTAATAGCTTCGTTGTTAAACTGTCAAAACTTTTTGATTATTGAAACTTGTCACAAAAATAGGGACAAAACTATAAGGGAACTATAGTTCCCTAACTTTAGAATGTCAGTTCCAGGCAAGATGTATACCAAACGGCAATCTATAGAGAGCCAAATTTGAAATTTGCCAGGTGCTTGTGCGTAAATCAAGTCAGGAGAATCCTACTTCAGCACATCCTGAACAGTCATTCCCCGACCTTCCTTTGCACTTCATACCTGTATCCTACAGGGTCTGGCACCATGGATTGGTGGCTCGGGTAGATTTTTTTTAAGCAATCGGGGTTAAGTAACTTGCTCAAGGTTACACGGCCAGGTGTTTCTGGGTGGGTGCTATGTGTCTGAGCCCAGGAATCGATCTCCAGTTCATTCCAACACTGGAGCCGGTGCTCTTACTTGCTATGCTACCTGGCCACCCCTCAGGTAGCTTTTCTTAATATTTATACCTGGAGTTAGATTCAAAGAAACAGCCAATTAATAGTCCCATCAAATCTTAAGTAACAATTTCCAATAATCAACTTAAAATATGCTTATAATCTTACATTGGTTGAGGAACATCTTAATTTTTGTTTATAAAGAAATTAAATCTTTCATCATTATTACAACTGATTGTTCTAACAGATTTGTAATTACTTTCCACATTTCCCTATCTTCTTATATCTCACTAAACTTTTATGAAGGAAGTTAGTTGAAAACTGTTAAAATGATCTTAAGCAGTTTGCATAACTTTTCACATGTTCTAATTCTGGATTAAAAATAATATGAGATTTTCCAATAAGCTAATACAAAAGAGCTCATATCTTTTACTGACTCCTTGCTCTGATCATAGAAACCTGCTATGGAAGGAAAAAAGCGGGGACACGTGACATTTCAAGTAGGACAGGATAAAACATCCTTGGCTCTCTTTAAATTCAATTCTGTGTAAATACAGCTGTTTACCAGTGACAGTATCATAAGCAATTACCATATTCTTAAATTTGAAATTTGAAATAAAAACAAATTAATTATCAATCTGGTGACCTTAAAACTCCACATGAAGTTACACAGAACTAAAGTTTTCTTTGGTGACACACAATCAGCTTATCACTAGAAATCAATTACATTTTGGAATCTTACATAGATGGTGAATGTGGTGATTCATAAACCTTCAAATTATCATGAATACATCCTTAAATGAAGCAAGCTTGAAAACCATATCCCTATATTTTTCAGGGTTTCTCAGTTGCTCAATAAGAATTCTACAAGATGCATTTCCAGTCCACCTTGCACAATCATTCATTTCATCATTAGTAACGTGGAAACTGTAACTTTGAATCACTGTATATTTTCAAAATAGCCAAAAAGTCAAATGAACAATCAGTTATCATAGTAAATATCAGCAGTATTATTACTACCTGTTTTTTCTTTTTTCTTTTTCTTTTTTTTTACTTTTTGGAGGGCAATTGGGATTAAGTGACTTGCCCAAGGTCACATGGCTAGTTTTTGTGTTAAGTGTCTAAGGCTGGATTTGAACTTAGGTCCTCCTGACTCCAGGGCCGGTGCTCTGTTCACTATGCCACTTAGCCACCCCATTACTACCTGTTTTTAACCCACATAATAGCTTCAAATGAGTAAATTTTATAATATAAAAAATCCAATTCACATGAAATAAACATAAGATAGGGTTAGCAGAACTGATAAAGTAACAGCTGGTTTTACACAATTTTTTCATCTTTTAACAAAATGTAGATAGAAACTGCTTTATTTAACACCATTTCTGACTTACAGTGGTCACTCAATTTGTGCAGTATAAGAGAATCTTACAATTTAGAGATACCATGATAACACAGTGACATTATGACATTAATTGCATTACCAAAGCATTTACCAAATTATTGCAAACAAAAATTATTTATAGAAGATTTGGCTTACCAAGTGAAGAGACTTTTCTCCTCTCCCCACATTTGCAGAGCCTGGTAGTGGACCCAGGGGTGTGAAAGGAGAGAGTGGTCACCTACATGCCTAGAGGTGTGGGCTTCAGGGTGCCCAGGGGCCCAGGGCTGTTGCCAGTAGGGCTCCCGATAGATCTGCTCAAATGTTTTTAGCTGTTCTAACTTGTACTCCCATAAATTTCACTTATGTGTCTACTACCCTTTTTTTGTCTCTCAGCATTCAAAACTTTGGCCAGAAGTTGAGAATGCAGAGGGAGTTGTTTATTTTTATAACATTTTAATTTCTCAAATTACAGTATTTCAAACATCCCATTGGAATGGTTTAATCAGTTCACAACTTTGACAACAGTACATTAATGTCTCATTTTTCCCACATCCCCTCCAGCATTTGTCATTTACCTTTTCTGTCCTATTATCCAGTCTAATAACTATGAAGTAGTACCTCAGAATTGTTTTAACTTGTGTTTCTCCAATCAGTAGTGAGTTAAACTATTTTTTCATACAAATATAGGTAGCTTTAATTACTTCAACTGAAAACTGATTACATCTTTTGATCATTTCTCAATTGGGGAATGGCTCTTATTTTTATAAATTTGACACAGTTCTCTATATGTTAGAGAAATGAGGCCTGTATTAGAGAAACTTGCTTCAAAAATTTTTTTTCACAGTTACTGTTGCTAACTGTATTTCCCTCCAGCCTATTCTCTCCACCCCCTTTTATTCTATTCCTACTCCAATTTATTCTGTTCTCTCTCTCCTTCACCCTGTCCCTCCTCAAAAGCATTTTGCTTCTGATTATCCCTTCTTCCAATCTGCCTTCCCTTCTATCACCCTTCCCCCACCTTCTCTTATTCCCTTCCCCTTCTATTTTCTTGTAGGGTAAGATAAATTTCTATGCCCCATTGCCTGTGTATCTTATTTCCCAGTTGTATAAAAACAATTTTTTAATGTTTTTTAAAACTTTGAGTTCTAAATTCTCTCCTTTCCTTCCTGCCCACCCATCCTCATTGAGAAGGCAAGCAATTTGATATAGATTGTACATGTGTAGTCATGCAAAACACTTTGTAATAGTTATGTTGTGAAAGGCTTAACTATATTTTCCTCCATCCTTTCCTGTCCCTGCCCCACCCCTCCCCCTTTATTCTATTCTCTCCTTTTACCTTGTCCCTCCTGAAAAGAGTCTGCTTCTGATTACCCCTTCGCCCAATCTTTCCTCCCTTCTATCACCCTCCCTAGCCCCTCCATCCCCCACATTCCTGTAGGGTAAGATAGATTTACATACCCAATTGAATGTGCATGTTATTCCCTCCTTAAACTAGTTCTGAAGAGTTCATTCATTCCCTCTCACCTCCTTCCTCTTCCCCTTCACTGTAAAAGCCTTTTCTTGCCTCTTTTATGTGAGATAATTTACCCCACTCTACCTCTCCCTTTCTCCTCTCCCAGTACATTCCTCTCTCATGCCTTAATTTTATTTTTTAGATATCATCCCTTCATATTCATCTCTCCCTGTGCCCTGTGTCTTTATATATTACTTCCAACTACCTTAATAATGAGAAAGGTCTCATGAGTTACAAATAGTATCTGTCCATGTAGGAATGTAAACAGTTCAACTTTAATAATTCCCTTACGGTTTCTCTTTCCTGTTTACCTTTTCATATTTCTCTTGAGTCTTGTATTTGAAAGTCAATTTTTCTATTTAATTCTGGTCTTTTCTCAAGAATGCATTAAATTCCTCTAACTCATTGAATATCAGTTTTTTCCCCTCATGGATTATAGGTTTTGCTGGGTAGATGATTCTTGGTTTTAATCCTAGCTCCATTGACCTCCAGAATATCATATTCCAAGCCTTCTAATCGTTTAATGTAGAAGCTGCTAAATCTTGTGTTGTCCTTATTGTGGTTTCACAATATTTTAATTGTTTCTTTCTGGCTACTTGACCTGGGAACTCTGGAATTTGGCTGTAATATTCCTGGGACTTTTCATTTTGGGATTTCTTTCAGGAGGTGATTGATTGGTGGATTCTTTCAATTTCTATTTTCCCTCTGACTCTTTATCACCAATGTGATAACCTACATCAGCTGCTATGAATATGCAGGTATATTTCCAGGTTTGAATCACAAAATGTAACAGACTGTCTTCCTGAAAGATGAAATCAAGACATTTATTCAAACACCAGGAAGCCAAATCCACCATGGTAATAAAGAAGTTAGTACACATTACCAATACAAGGAGTACCGCCATCCTCAAGCCTCTGTCAGACCTCCCAACAAACAAACTCCCACAGGCAAAATGCCCCTCTCTCAGCCACTAGCTGCTCTGCTTCTCTCTGCCTTCACTCTCAGCTCTGCCTCACCCAAACTTTGTGTTCCATCCATTTGGCAAGGTCCTTCCACCATGGGCTCCATCTGATCACCTAGGCCTTTTAAGGGGCCCGGAAGATCTTCAAATTACCTTAACATTACAGGTTCTAGAATATCAGAGCAGTTTTCCTTGATAATTTCTTGAAAGATGATGTCTAGGCTCTATTTTTGTCTATGGCCTTCAGTAGTCTAATAATTTTTAAATTCTCTCTCTTGGATTTATTTTCCAGGTTAGTTGTTTTTCCAAGGAGATATTTCATATCGTCTTCTATTTTTTTTTTCATGCCTTTGGTTTTGTTTTATAATTTCTTGATTTCTCATAGAGTCATTAACTTCCATTTACTACATTCTAGTTTTTAAGGAGTTATTTTCTTCAGTGAGCTTTTGGACCTCTTCTGCAATTTGATCTAGTCTATTTTTTAAGGTGTTATTTTCTTCAGTAAGTTTTTGGGTCTTATTTACCAAGCTTTTGACGGTTTTTCATGATTTTCTTGCATCACTCATTTTTCTTTTTTGGCAAGGCAATGGGGCTAAATGACTTGCCCAAGGTCACACAGCTAATAAGTGTGTCAGGTGTCTGAGGCCAGAGACTCCAGGGCCAGTGCTCTTTTCACTGCACCACCTAGCTTCCCCTATTGTCATTTTTCTTACCAATTTTTCCTCTTCTTTTACTTGATTTTCAAAATCCCTTTTGAGCTCTTTCATGGCCTGTGACCAATTCATGTTTTTCTTGGAGGCTTTGGTTGTAGGAGCTTTCACTTTGTTTTGTGGTCTTGTTTTGATCTTCCTTGTCACCAAAATAATTTTCAATAAGAGTTTTTTTCTGTTGTTTGCTCATTTCTCTAGCCTATTAATTAGTTGACTTTTAACTGTTTGTTAAAGTAGAGTTCTGCTTCTAAGGTAGAGAGTTCACTGTACCAAGTTTCAGGGGTTTTATGTAGCTGTTTTCAGAGGTACTTCTAGAAACCTGTAAGTTCAGTCTTTCTAAGGTGGTATGATCTAAGGAGAAGTGTTTACCCCTCTCCTGGCCTGTGCTCTCTGGTCTTTGAGTGACCACAAGCACTCTTTTCAGCCCTGGAACTCTGAGGAGAATTCCCCCTCTGCTGTTGTCATTGTCACAAACTCTGTTATGCCAGTGCTCCTCCTCCCCCCAGGACTTCGACCCAGATCCAAGTATGGGCGAAGCAAGAGTTCTACCTCAGTGCCAGCAAAGAGAACCCTGTAATCTACTTCCGACTAATTGTTCATCCCCTTTATCTGTGAACTGAGAGCTGCAGAAGCAGCTGCTGCTGCTGCCACCACCCCCACTGCTTCTGATTCAGTCACTCCCAAGGCCTGCTCTTGGTTTGCTGGGACTAGGTCTGAACTGTGTTCCTTTCACCTAGGTCCATCTTTGGCGTTTGTGGGTTGAGAAGTCTGGAAACTGCCACAGCTGTCAGTGATTCAGTCCCCTGAGGCCTGTCCCGGGTTTGATGGGGCCTGGTCTGCCCAGTGCTGGACTGTGCTGCTGTCTTGGCCCTTTCCTATTGACCTTCCAGGTTGTGTTGGGCTAGAAATTTGTTTTACTTTGTCTTTTTGTGGGTTTTGCTGCTCTAGATTTTGTTTAGAGGCAATTTTTAACAGGTACATGGAAGGGTTTGGGGGAGATTTCAGGCGAGTCCCTGCCTTTATTTTACCAAGTTGGCTCTGGTCACCCCCTCCCCCAATTAAAAAAATTTTTTTTAAAATTTTAAGTTTCCAATTCTCTTTCTCCAGTTCTGCCTCACTCATTGAGAAGACAAGAACACTCTCCATTTCTGTCCCACTCATTGAGAAGGCAAGAAATGCTATAGCCATTATGCCTATACAGCCATGCAAAGCATATTTCTGTATTAGCCATATTCTTGGGGTATGGGAGTGAGGAATAAGAAAAATATATACAGAAAAAATTGCTGAAGTCTGCACTGATTCTAAAGGTTCTCTATCTGGAGGGGGGATAGCAGTTTGTATCATTAATCCTTTGGAGTTGTGCTGGGTCACTGTATTGATCAGAGTAACTAAGTCTTTCACATTTGATTATCTTTCCAATATTGCTGTACCTGTGTAGAAGATTATTCTTTTGGCTCTATTCCCTTAACTTAGCGTATAAGTTTTCCCAGGTTTTCCTGAAGCTAGCTCTTCATGATTTTTTATAGTATTTGGCCATAAAATGTGTGATGTATTTCTCACATTCCTATATTCATTTATTCTGCAATTGATAGGCATCCCCTTTGTGTCCAATTCAAAAAGAGCTGCTATAAATATTTTTGTAGATATGGGTCCTTTTCATTTATCTTTACTCTCCTTGGAGAGAGAGAGACTTAGTAGTACTTATTGCTGGACCAAAGGGTATGTACAATTTTATAGCCCTATAGATGTAGTTCCAAATGTTCTACAGAATGGTTTGAGTAGTTCATTACTTTAACAACAATGCATTTTTCTCACATCCTTTCCAATATTTGTCATTTTTTTTCTGTCATTTTAGCCAATCTGATGGGTATGAGTTGATACATAAGAACTGCTTTGATTCACATTTCTCTAATTATTTGTTAGTTATTTGGAGCATTTTTATATGACTTTTAAAATTATTTTTTCTTTTTAAATTCAAGTTCCAGATTCTTTACCTCCCTCTTAACCCTCCTCCCTCCCTGAGAAGGCAGGCACTTTTATTTTGGTTGTATATGGGAGGTCAAGCAAAACATTTCCATGTTAGTCACGTGGCAAAAGAAGACAAATAAAACAAAAATAAAGTGTTGTTATTGTTTTAAGTGTGCTTCAATCTGCATTCAAAGTTGATCAGTTCTTTCTCTGGAGATAGCATTTTTCATTACGGGTTCTTCAGAATTGTGCTTGGATCATTATCTTGATCAGAGTAGCTAAGTCTTTCACAGTTGCTCATCCTTACAATGCTCCAGTTACTCTGTACAGTGTTTTCCTGGTTCTGCTCACTTCACTTTGCATCAATTAATATAAGTCTTTCAAGGTTTTTCTGAAACTATCCTGCTCATCGTTTCTTTTTTTTCCCCATCATTTCTTATAGCACAAGAATATCCCATCATAATCATATACAACTTTTTCAGCCATTCCCCAATTAATGGGAACCCCTTCAATTTCCAATTCATTTCAACCACAAAAAGAACCACCATGAATTTTTTTTCTACGTATAGATTTTGTTTTTAATCTCTTTGGAAAACAGACCTAGTAGTGGTATTGCTGGGTCAAAGGGTATGTACAGTTTTATAGTCATTTGGACACAGTTTTTAGCCTTTGGCCATAGTTTCAAATTGTTCTCTGAAGTGGTTGGAAGAGTTCACAACCCCACCAATGGTGCGTTGGTGTTTTGCTTTTTCCACATCTCCAGCATTTGTTATTTTCCTTTTCTGTCATCTTTGCCAATCTGATATGTGTGCGATGGTAGAGTTATTTTGATTTGAATTTCTCTCATCAGTAGTGGTTTAGAGCATTTTTCCATGTGATTTGATAATTTTGATTTCTTCTTCTGAAAACTGCCCCATTCATAACTATTCATCAATTGGGAAATGACTCCTATTTTTATAATTTGATCCAGTTCTCTATTTAAAAAATGAAATCTTTATCAGAAAAACTTGTTATGCTTTTTTTTTCCATTTCCTGCTTTCCTTCTAATCTTGCTTGCATTGGTTTTGTTTTTGCAAAACCTTTTTAATTTAATGTAATCCGAATTATCCATTTTGCATTTTATAATATTCTCTATCTCTTATTTGGTTACAAATTCTTCCCTTATCCATAGGTCTGACAAATAAACTATTCCTTAGTCTCCTAATTTGCTTATAGTATCACCCTTTTTGACCTTTTCTTGGTATAGGGTGTAAGATATTGGTCTATGCCTAGTTTCTGCCCTACTATTTTTCAGTTTTCCCAGCATTTTTTGTCAAATAATGAGTTCTTGTCCCAGAATCTGGAGTCTTCGGGTCTGTCAAACAGTATATTATAATAGTCATTTACTACTGTGTCTTATGTGCCTAAATTGTCCCACTGATCTAGTACCAAATAGTTTTGATGATTGTCGTTTTATAATATAGTTTTAGATCTGGTATGGCTAGGCCACCTTCTATTGCATTTTTTTTTTCATTAATTACCTTGATATTCTTGATGGCTGTGAACTCTACTGATCCATAGATCTGACAGATTTTCTCCCATGTTCCCCTAAATTGCTTATGATATCACTCTTTGTATTTGAAATTATGTTGGTATATGATATGAGATGTTGTTTTATTCTAGTTTTCCCAGTATTTTTTATCAAATAATGAGTTCTTTCTTGAGTAACTGTGATCATTGAGTTTTTCAAACACTAGACTTCCGTGCTCATTTGCTTCTATATATTGTGTGTATCTATTCCACTGATCAACCACTGTTTCTTATCTAGCACCAGATTGTTTTGATGATTTGTTACTTTGTAATATAGTTTGAGAACTGGTGCCGCCTTTATATTTTTTAATTGATTCCCTTAAATTGTCTTGACCTTTTGTTCCTACAGATGAACTTTGTTAGAATTTTTTCTACTTTTGTAAAGTAATTCTTTGATAGTGTGATTGGTATGGCACTGAAGTAAATTAATTTTACACTTTGTATAGCTATTTTAAATGAAATTTCTCTTTCTGTCTTTCTACTTGGTTTTGTTGGTAATATATAGGAATGCTGATTTTTGAAGGTTTATGTTATATCCTGCACCTTTGCTAAAGTACTTCATTGTTTTGACTAGTTATTTAGTTGATTCTTTAAGTAAACTTATATCATCTGCAAGAAGTAATAATTTTGTTTACCTTGTTGCCTGTGCTTTTTTCTTTTCTTATTGCTATAGCAATAATAATTCCTAGTACAATATTGAATAATGATGTGATAATGGACACCAACCCTGATCTTATAAGAGAGACTTCTAATTTATCCCCATTACAGAGAGTGGTTGTTCTTGGTTTTAGATAGATACTACTTATCATTTTAAGAAAAGCTCTATTTATTCCTATACTTTTTAGAGTGGTTAATAGGAATGTATATTATATTTCATCAACAGCCTTTTCTGCATCTATTTATCTAATGTGGTTTTTGTTGTCTTAGTTATTGATATGGCTAATTATACATATATAAAAAGACTTTTCAGTTGTTTCAGTACTGTCCAACTCTTCATGACCATGTTTGTGGTTTTCTTGGCAGAGATACTGGAATGGTTTGCCATTTCCTTTTCCAGCTCATTTTACAGATGAGGAAACAGGGTCAAATGACTTATCCAGGGTCATAGAGTTAGTAGGTGTCTGAGGGCAGATTTGAATTCAAGGAGAGATGAGTCTTCCTGACTCCAGGCCTGCCACTCTAGCCTCTGGGCCACCTACCTGCCCTAATTATACATATATATATTTTTAATATTGAACCAGTCTTGCATTCCTGGTAAAAATATCCCCTTGTTATAGTATGTGATCTTTGTGATATATTGCTATAATCTCTTTGTTAATACTTCATTTAAAATTTTTACATCAATAGTAAAGAGGGAGGTTGTTCCTGTAGTTTTGTTTCTCTGTTATTGCTCTCCCTGGATTAGGTACCAAAATCTTGTTTGCATCATAGAAAGAATTTGGTAGGACTCCTCAACCTATTTTTTCCCCAAACAGGTTATATAATATTGTAATTTATTGTTCTTTATTGGTAGAATTCACTTGTAAATCTCTCTGATCCTACTTTTTTTTCCCCCTTAGGGACCTTGTTTATGGCTTGTTCAATTTCTTTTTCTAAGATAAGGTTATTTAAATATTCTATTTTCTCTTCTGTTAATCTGGGCTTCCCCCCCCCCCCCCACCAAACATTTATTCTTTCATTTAGATTGTCAGTTATTGGCATATAATTGGGGAAAATAGCTTGTAATAACTGCTTTAATTTCATCTTAATTGGTTGTGCATTCACTCTTTTCATTTTTGATATTGGCAATTTGTTTTTTTAATCAAATTAACCATGACTTCTGGTGCCAAGATGGTGGAGTGAGGAAAGAATTTCCTGGAGCCCTACCAAATTCCCCTCCAAACAACTTTGAAAAAAATAGTGCCTCCTAAAACCAAATTAGTAGTGGGGAAGTGACTTTTTACCAGCACAGCATGAAAAGTCTGCCTCGAATGAAACTGCCTACAGCCAGGCTCCAAACCCTGGGACAATCCAGCAATCCAGGCCCTCCTACCCCACACTAAACCAGCAGGGAGGTGGTTCTCTCTCCCCTTCCCTCTCCCCCCCCCCCCCTCCAGCCCTGGTACAAGAAACTTGGGACAGTACAACTGCAGAGACTAATTCTTCTATAAAAGCTATCCCACAAAATAGGAAAAAAATGAGCAAGAACTTGACTATAGAATGTTACTATGGTGACAGGGAAGCTCAAGGCACAAACTTAGAAGAGTACAGTAGTGTCAAAAGGCTACATGTGAAAGAAAAATGTACATTGCTTTCAGGCCCATAAAGAACAGGAAGAGCTTTAAAAAGGTTTTAATAAGCAAGTAAAAGAAGAAAAATTGGAAAAGCAATGTGAATAATGTAAAGGAATCATGAAAAAAGAATGAACAGCACAGTAAAAGAAACACAAAAAAGGGGAAAAATATTTAAAAACTTCACTGAAGAAAATAACTCCTTAAAAAATAGAATTGGCCAAATGGAAAAAAAGGAAGTACAAAAGCTTGCTGAAGAAAATAATTCCTTAAAAATCAGAATTGGGCAAGTGGAAACTAATGACTCCATGAAACATCAAGAAATGATGAAACAAAATCAAAAGAATTTTTAAAAGTAGAAGAAAATATGAAACTTTTCATTGGAAAAGCAATTAACCTGGAAAATAGATGCAGAAGAAATAATTTAAGAGTTTTTGGATTACCTGAAAGGCATGATTTTAAAAAGAAAAAAAAAACAGCACAGAATCTTTCAAGAAATTATCAAGGAAAATGGCTCTGATATCCTCAAACCAGAGGGCAAAATAAAAATAGAAAGAAAGATTACCACATAAAAGAGGTCCCCAAATGAAAACTCCCAGGATTATCATAGCCAAATTCCAGAATTCCCAAATCAAGGGAAAAAATATTATAAGTATCTAGACAGAAACAGTTCCAGTATCATGGAGTGACCATCAGAAGTTTTAGCAACTTCTATGTTGAAAGAACTTTGGACAGTATAAAATACTTGGTTGTCTGCTTGCCAAGACCAACCTAGGAACTGTATGAACACAATTACAAAACACTTTTCACACAAATAAAGTCAGATCTAAACAATTAGAGAAATATTAATTGTTCATGGGTAGACTAAGCTAATATAATAAAAATGACAATTCTACCTAAAATAATCTACTTATAATTACTATACTTATTCAGTGTCATACCGATCAAACTACCAAAAATTATTTTATAGAGCTAGAAAAAAACATAACAAAATTTATGGGGAAGAACAAAAGGTCAGGAATATCCAGGGAATAAATGGGGGAGAAAATGTGAAGGAAGGTGGCCTAATTGTCCCAGATCTCAAATTGTGTTATAAAGCAGTAATTTATCAAAAACAATTTGGTACTGGCTAAGAAATAGAATGGCATGTCAGTGGAATAAATTAGGTACACAATACAGTTAGTAAATGACCTTAGTAATCTAGTGTTTGATAAACCCAAAGATCCAAGCCTTTTGGATAAAAACTCACTATTTGACGAAAACAGTATGGTAGAAACTAAGTCTTGACCAATATCTCACACTTTATACCAAGATAAGGTCAAAATGTGTAGATGATTTTCACATAAAGAGTGATGATATCTTTTTTTTTTTTTTTAAAGCAATTGGGGTTAAGTAGCTTGCTCAAGGTTATGCGGCCAGTTATTTCTGGGTGGGTGCTAAGTGTCTGAGCCTGGATTAGATCCCCAGGTCTTCCCGATACTGGAGCCGATGCTCTTACTCACTGTGCTACCTGGCCACCCCTGGGTGATGATATCTTAAGTAAATTAGGAGAGGATAGAATAGTTTACCTGTTAGTCCTGTTGATAATGGAAGAATTTAGAACTAAAGAAGATATAGAAAGCATTGCAAAATGTAAAATGGATAATTTTCATTATATAAAATTTAAAAGTATTTACACAAACAAAACCAGTGCAACCAAAATTAGAAGGAATGAATAAAACAGGGTGAAAACAGTAGGTATCTCTGATAAAGGCCTCATTTCTCCAGTATATAGAGAACTGAGTCAAATTTATAAGAAAATAAGTCATTCCCCAATTGATAAATGGTCAATATGAGCAGGCAGTTTTCAGAAAAAAAAAAATAAAAATCAGAGCTATCTGTAGTCATATGAAAAAAATCATCTAAATCACTATATGCAAATTAAAACAATTTTGAGGGTACCATCTAACATTTCTCAGATTGGCTAATATGACAGAAAAGGAAAATAATGTTGGAGGTGATAAGGGAAAGGTAGTAAGTTAATGCATTGTTGATAAAAGTTGTGAAATGATCTGACCATTTTGGAGGATTATTTGGAACTGTGCCCAAAGGACAATCAAGCTGTGCATACCCTTTGATTCAGCAATACCACTGCTAGGTCTGTATCCTAAAGAGATTTTTTTAAAATGAGGGGGGCGATGGCGAAGGGATAAAAAAATGTATATAAAATTGTGTATAAAAATATTTATAGTACTATTTGTGGTAGCTAAAAATTAGAAATTAAGTGGATGCTCATGAATTGGGATTGGCTGAACAAGTTGTGGTATAGGGTTGTAATGGAATATTATTGTGCTATGAAATGAGAAGCAGGATAATTTCAGAAAAACCTGCAAAGGCATACATGAACTGATATAAAGTGAGCAGAACCAAGAGAAAGTTGTACATGTAACAACTATATTGTATGATGAATAACTGTGAATGACTTGGCTATTTTGGGTTGGTTTTTTTTTTTTCCCCTTTTTGGAGGGGGGAAGATAGGGTAGTTGGGGTTAAGTGACTTGCTCAAGGTCACATGGCTAGTTTTATGTTAAGTGTCTGAGGCTGGATGTGAACTTAGGTCCTCCTGACTCCAGGGCTGGTGCTATATTCACTGCACCACCTAGCCACCCCAAGACTTGGATATTCTTAGCAGCAGTGATCCAAGACATCCCAAAGGACTCAATTTTTGTATCCACATCCAGAGAAGGAATTGATGTTGTCTGAATAGACCATAGCATACCTTTCTCCTTTCTTTCTCTCTTTCTTTTTCTCTCTTTCTTTCCTCTTTCTTCCTTTTTCTTTCTTTCTTTCTTTCTTTCTTTCTTTCTTTCTTTCTTTCTTTCTTTCTTTCTTTCTTTCTTTCTTTCTTTCTTTCTTTCTTTCTTTCTTTCTTTCTTTCTTTCTTTCTTTTTTCTTCCTTCCTAACTTTTTCTTTCTTTCTTTTTCTTCCTTCCTGCCTTCCAGTCTTCTTGCACAAAATTACCATGTTTCCCCGATAATAAGACACTGTCTTATTAAATTTTTTTGGACAGAAAAACACCAGAGGGCTTATTTTCAGGGGAGGGCTTATTTTAATGAACATTGACAGCAATTTTAATAAACAGGTAAATGTGAACAAAAAAATGTACCTTTATTCAATAAGCAAATCACTGGGGAAGAACAGGATGACGCGCTCAG
Source organism: Petaurus breviceps papuanus (assembly GCF_028583685.1). NCBI lineage: Eukaryota > Metazoa > Chordata > Mammalia > Diprotodontia > Petauridae > Petaurus > Petaurus breviceps. The sequence goes on from NW_027187338.1 coordinate 8,173,300, forward strand.
TGCTGCAGCTCTGATTGGATGCAGCTCAGAGCGAGGCGTGCGTTTCACCCGGGGGGGAACGGTGCATACAGAGGGTACCGCGATGTAGCGTGTAGCGCAGGGGATCACCTTCATTACAGTAGCAATCTCAATAGGGCTTATTTTCGGGGGAGGGCTTATTATCGGGGAAACAGGTACTAATATGGAAATGTTTTACATGATTGTACATGTATAACATACCAGATTTCTGACCATCCCAGTGAAGGGGGGGATAGAATTTGGAACTCAGAACATGTAATTGGGGGATACAATATTTTTAAAATGTTTATGTAAAAAATCAAATTAATCAGTACTTTATTTTATTGTATTTGGGTTTTTTCCCCATAAAACCACCTCCTACTCTTATATATTCATTGCTCTTTTACCTGTACCTCAACCTGAGTACCATGTGACAAGAGAACACCCTAAGTCAATTATATAATATTTTATGTTTTCAGAGTACCATATGATCTTTTTATTAACCTATTTTATAAAACTTCCTAAAGAAATAAGAATTTGAATTCAAGACTACTTTTGCTAACGAGTTACAACTGTGCAGTATTACTTTGATATATGGGCCTGCCTTCTATGAAGTAGGTGGTATTATTGTTAAGTTGTAAAAGTCAATTTTGAAAGTAATTTGATTCCTCTCCACCCTAACCCTTATTCCCACATTTGGAAAATTCAATTTACATGTTGACATCCCCTCAAATACCACCATTGCTTTTCAGGTCATTTGATTTATTCCTTTAGTTCACCTCAGCTATATACATACAGATCCCTTTATCTTTGATTTCATTATGTAAAATTAAAAATTGGATCTTAAGCTAGATTTAATACTCCCTTTTGAGGTTCCTTCACCTTGTAAACTTGACCCACTGTGCACATAGCAGAGAAACTTTCCTAAAATTCAGGCTTTGTTTTTGTAAATACCTTCTGCTTTGTTAACCCCACCAATCACTTGGTTAACCTTCAGGTTAAATCTCATCAATTTAAACTGTTATGGTAACACCCTTCCTTGAAGACTACTTTCATTGCCTGGGAACTTTTGTCTTAGGAATTACATATCTTGGCTGTAGTTAAGTTAAGTGAGTTTCAGAAGGGGCTATCCAAATGTTGTAATTCCATTTCTCACTGTCATCAGTAGCTGATCAGAAGACAACACTTGTCTTGCTCAAGATTTTCCCCTATTGTCTTGCTAATTGTTACAAAAGACCCTGTCAACCCCTAACTCAGTGTCTTGGGTCATTGAGAGAGAACGTTGATCTAATTTAGTGGTTACTGCTAGTCTTAATAAATTGTTTAGACTGGGAATGTGGTCTCTAGGTCTACTTTATGCCACCTAACTGTGCTTCTTTCAGCTTTTCTAAACCTCTTTTCTATCACGTTATTCCTCCTTACTCAAGTGGTCACCCTTGCTTTGACCTGACTTCTCCCTTCAGAATTTTGATCCTATAATTAACCATTTCAATCTTAACACTGCCCTCTACAATCCTTTTGTCCTATTACATCTCATCCCTTTCCCAGCTCTGCCTTTGAATTATTCTCACCATCTGCCTTTTCTGTACCTTCTACTTTTTTTCAGTCATGTCTATCTCTTCGTGACCCCATTTGGGATTTTCTAAGGAAAGATTCTAGAGTGGTTTGCCATTTCCTTCTCCAGCTCATTTTACAGGTGAGGAAACTGAGGCAAACAAGGTCAAGTGACTTGTCCAGGGTCCCACAGCTAATAAGTCTCTGAAGCCAGATTTGAACTCTTGAAGATGAGTCTTGCTGATTCCAAGCCCAGTGGTCTATCCACTATGCCACCTCGCTGCCCATTCCTACTATAAACTACTCTCCACAGTGTCTGGTCCTGATCTTTTCTTTCATCCTCAAGCCACCTGTGCCACCCCCTCACTCCTTCCTCTTGGCAGAAGACCTGAAATTACTTTAATGGAAAAAATGTCCATCTATATCCCACTTCCTCTTTTCCCCAATTCTATACTTCTGACCTCAACATCTCTCCCCATACCCCCACCCACACCCATTTTCTTCTTAAAAGCTTTGGTTTATGACCTAGTCCAATCCCTTCTCATCAGTCCAATCCAATCCAATACATTAAGCATTTATTAAGCACCTGTTATGTGCCAGGTACTGTGACTCAGCACTGAGGATACAACTAATAAAAACAAAGGCAATCCCCGCCCTGTAAGGATCTTTAGCCCTTTTGTCATCCCCACATCTTCCTAATTTTCAAATTCTCTTTGTACAGTCTCCTTTTATTTATGAATTATATGTTTATAAACATGTCCAGATCTCTCTCCTTTAAAAAAAATAAACCCCAAATCTTTCACTTGATCTTGCCATCCCCTCAAACTATAAGTCTTTTTATCTTTCCTCTTTTTCATACCCCCAAGGAAGCTGGTTGTCTACACTCATTTCCCTAATTACTTACCTACTGCTCACTTATCAGTTCACATATAATCTTACTTCCATTTCCATTGCTACTGAAACTGCCTACTCCAAGGGTCACTAATAAAGTATCTCTTTATTGCTATTCAGCAACCTTTTAAACCAGTAACCTTTTTCCAATAGTCCTTATCCTTCTGGACCTCTCTGTAGCTTATTTGAATAAGTTTACAACTGGATATCTAGGCTTTCTTCCTGAGTTTTAAGATACTACTTTCTTTTCCAGTCCTCCAGTCTGATTGATCCATCTTGGTATTCTTTGCTTCCAAGTGTTTGTAATCTACCTCACTCTCCCTCACCCAACTTGTTATCATTTACAAAATCTTGCTGTTTTCTATCTCCACAACATCTTTAACATAATGATTGTTTCTATTCCCACAACCATCACCTAAGTTCAGGCTCTTTACCTTTCACTTAGATTATTACAACAGCTTCCTGCCTCTCCCTAGTTCAATCTAATTTTTCTTCCTAAACATCTCATTCATCCTCTTCTCTCCATTTACACCCTAAAACATTAAGTCAGGCCCTCATCACTTCTCATTTGAATTATTACAGTAATCTCCTGAATTTCTCTCTCTGCACGCAGCTTCTCCCATCTCCAATCTGTCCTCTACAGTTGCCCCATTGATATTCCTAAAATACAGGTCTGACCATGTCACTCCCCCTTGCTCAAGAACCTTTAGTGACTCTCTACTGCTTCTAGTATAAAATACAAACTCTGGCCTTTAAAGCCTTTCACAGTCAAGATCCAGGTTATCTTTGCAGTCAGATTACACGTTACTTTCCCTCGTGCATTTTGTTCTTTAGCCAAATTGGATTACTTGCTGTAGTCCAGTCTTCATAGGTGACATGCCATCTCCTACCTCTGCATCTTTGTATAGCTCTTCTTATGCCTGGAATGCTTTCTCTCATCTTAGGTCTCTGGAACTCCTGTCTTTAAGACTCAGCCCCTCTGAGGAGACCTATGCTTCTTTATCTGTTAACATTTTGCATGCTTTGAGTAGAATGTAAATTTGTTGAGGTTAAGATTATTTTGTCCCTCTCCCTACTTTACCAATATTCCCAAGGCCTAGTAAGGTGGTTATTTAGTATATAATTGTTCGATTGGATTGAATTTGATGGACCAGCTCAATGGGCGTTCTACCCAGTTATGTGTCATACAGTTTTAGCCAGTTGATGTTTTATATTCATTTGATTTTCCTTTTGTGGACTGAAAGGCCTAACTAACTTTTTTAAAAAGTGCTTTTGAATCTAACCATTAGTTCTCTTATCTGGAGGTGGATAGCATTTTTCATCATGACTCATTTGGAATCATTGTCTTTGTATTGATCAGAGTTACTAAGTCTTTCATGGTTGATTATTCTTACAATATTGGTATTATAATATTACAAGATCTATGTAAATTGTTCTCTTGGTTCTGCTCACTTCACTTTCCATCAGTTCATATCATTTTCCCCAGATTTTCCTAAAACCATACCCTTCATCATTTTTTTTACTCTTTTTTTACATTTTAGCATCATTTTAAACATTTTCTCCCTCACTTTTAAAAATTTAAATTATGTTTTTATTTTCAGCTTCACATTCTCTCCCTTCCCTTATCCATTGAGAAGGCAGGAAATAACAATAGTCATTATACATATACTGTCAACCAAAATAGATTTCTGCATTAGTCATGATATGGGGGGGGGAGGTGCTGAGCAAGAAAAGTAAAGGGAAAAAATGCTTCAGTTCATACCTCTAGTCCATCATTTCTTTTTCTGGAGGTGGATAGCATTTTACATTATGCATCCTTTGGGGTTGTGGTGGATCACCATATTGATCTAAGTCTTTATAAACTAAGTCTTTCATAGTTGATTATCTTGACATATTGCTGTGTAGATTATTTTCCTAGTTCTGCTCACTTCACCTTGCATATTCATTAATGTTTTGTTCATGTTCATGTAAGCTTTCCTGTTTTTCTGAAACCATCCCTTTATTCCTTTCTTACAGCATAAGAGTATTCCATCACATTCATATATCACAAATAGTTCATTTGTTTTTCTATAATTGATGGGCATCCCCTCAGTTTCCAGTTCTTACACACACACACACACACACACACACACAAATTGATATAAATATTTTTGTACATATGTGTACTTTTCCTCTCTTTTTTTTTGGTCTTTTTAGGTATAACCCTAGTAATGGTATTATTGGGTCAAAGTTTTATAGCCCTTTATATCACAATTTTGGGTGTAGTTCCAAATTGTTCTGCAGAATATAGTTGGAATAGTTCACAGCTCTACCAATAGTGCCTTAGTATACTTATTTTCCCATGTCTCCTCCAGCATTTTCTGTCATCTTAATTAGATGCTTTTAATAAAGTAAAATAAACTTTTTAAAAAACCTGTATCTGTGACTTAAAAAGGATTGCTTGCAGCATCACTTTAGGTTGCTTAAAGAATTGCCAAGTATAAAAAAAGACATTTTATAGAAGAAACTTTAAGCCTAAAGAATCCTTTGTGAATTGTGGAAAGTAGTTTCAGATGTTTCCATTTGCTTATGATATAATGGGAAAGAGAATTGTTCATATGCTTGAAGACCTTTGTGATGGAGAGACTAAATTTTCCTATTTTGTATTGTAGTTACATGAAGTAACATGTCAGCTAAAGGTGCTCATTTGTATGTTGAAACTGATGTTGGGTAGGATTTGTTACTTCATAAGCCGATTTACAGCAATGCTACATCAAGAGAAACTTTCAATATGATTACATTTTTTAATGGAAGTGATATAATGTGGGAGAATGATTTTGGATTTTGCCCTGATGTGGCATCTTTTGCAATTTTGACACATTATGTCTGTGAGCAACAATAACTTGTACCAAGAATTATTAGTGAGGAGTTAAGTTTTTCAAGTTGTAAGAATAATAAAGTTTACTGAAAGCAGTCCATCAAAATGACTTTTAGCAAAATTGTGTGAGAACACAATGCTTCTGTTATTGTAAAAACATGCTGACTTTCTTGTGCCAAAGTATTTCAAAGAGTGTTTGAATTAAAGAAAGAAAGTCATTTTCTTAGTCACGTTTACTACAAATAGTAAAGGTAAAGCAAATCTTTTAAAAGATCGCCTGGGTATTTTTGGGAAAAACAAAACAAAACTAAGTACTACTCTAGGTAATTGCATGATCCCTAGACTCATACTCTAATCCAGAAAGATAAAGTAACTATATTTACAAAAAGGTAGAGTGATTTATTATAAATTTATAAAATAATATTTATCTTTTTCTCCATTAAGAAAAATGCTTTACCTAAATATGAAATAGAAGTGAAGACCTGCGTATTTGGCTGCTTTACAGAGCAGTTCTCATTCTAAAGAATTAGATATTTCTAATTATAAATTATAAAGAACCCTTTTTGCTATGGATAAATATGATATAGTTGATCTTATTCCACCTTGTAAGACAAATAACACTAGCTCACAGGAGGGCTGCTAGCACAGGTTTACTCTTGATGTGGTCAGACAGGAAGACAGCTTCAAAGGGGTTAATAATCTTACTTTCTTCTAGTCTAGTCTTCTCACAAGGGTTGCTGATAATGGGAGCACAACTCCTACAGCATTCCCTAATCACCTCTCTCACAGGCACCTTCAAAAAAAGGGGGTAACTACCCTTGCATCTTGATGGCGTCAATCAAGACAGGCACAGCTTGTGTACTGCCCTAAATACCCTTAAGCCTCAGTGGGGGCTGATTGAGGCAAACACAGATTACCCCCCAAGCCTTGATGGGGTCCAGCCAGGACACACACAACATTCCAGCTTGTGCATTCAACCCTAAGGGTTCCCCACCCTTTGACCAGTGCCCTCCTACTTTATAGGGCAATAGATAAAGAAGGCATATTGCCAGCAATAGCCTCACAAGTTTACATCACCTCATCCCAGTATCTCACTGCACAGTAGCAGTGGATGTTTACAATTTAAGCACAAATGTTTGTATTATTTATTATTATATAATGCTGCATAAGTGTGGTGATGTTTTGAACCATAATTATGAGAACTCATACATAATACCTGGGAACAAGAGATTGTTTATAGCTATGGATCTTGAGAAATTGAACTCTAAGAAATAATAACAAAAATCCACTTTGCACATCCTAAAATCCACCTTACTTATACCTCTAAACAAGTTAATAGGCTTGTGATAATATATTGAAAACAAGTGTTTGAACCAGAAAAACATTTTGAATACAAGTAAATAATTTTCTAGATTATTTTTAAAGCAAAATTAATTTTTCTGAACTTGAACTTTTTCCTACTGCTCTATTCATTTTTATTTTTATTAATATATTTTGTTTTTATATCACCTTCACTTTCCAATATATGACTCCCCTTTTCTTCCCCTTCCCAGTGAGCAATCCCTAAAAGCAGAAAGTTGAAAGGAAAAGGGGGGGGGGGGGAGGAGTTCATTAAAACTAGCCAATATTTATTTCAGCTGTCTCTGAAAATATATGCAATGTTAAAATATATAGGCCTCTACACCCCCCCCCCCCCCCCAATGAAGTGAAAGTGGTACATTTTCTCATCCCTTTTTCCAGGACAGATTTGATCATTACTTTGTTTAGTGTTTTTGTTACTTCTGTTACATAGTTGTTATTGTACATATTGCTTTTCTGGTTCTACTTATTTCACACTGCATCAGTAAAGCTTCCCATGCTTTTCAGAGTTCTTCACAGACATAATTTCTTATAGAATAGTTATATTGCATTATATTCATGTACAACAATTTCTTTATTCCTTAATTGATATCAGCCTCTCTATTCCTATCCTCAATCTCATCCCTTCCTGTCTCTTCCTTCAGTTTGCACCTACAATTATTCATCGTGTCCTCTCCCTCCCCTTTAATTTTCAGCTTCTTCCTATTGGTTCCTTCCTTGTTGCCTACAAACACACCCAGGTCTTCCTCATCTTTAAAAAACCCTCAGTAGATCCTTCCAATCCCTTCCAGGTTTCTGTCATTCTGTATCTTCCTTTCTTAGCCACACTAGTAAGGAAAGTTGTCTGCATTGCTTCCACTTCCTCTCCTTTCACTTACCTTCCCTGGATGGAATGGGCTGTTGAGAACAGTTTGTTCCAAAGGCTATGAAGGCTGCTGAAGCAGGCACTATGGAATGCTTAGAGCTTGCTCAGACATTGAAGACATCAGGATTATTCTCTGCATCTGATGACTTTATGCAACTGCCTCATTTAAATACAATTTATGAATGAAGACTTCTCTTTCTTTCACCCCCTTGTTGGTCTTGTCAACCCTTTGTGATCTGGCTTTCTTCAGACTTCATCATTCAATTGAAACTACTTTCTCCAAAGTTACAATGATCTCTTTAAAAAAATGTATTGTGGACTTAAATAATTGAAAAGGGAATACTTCCATGCACAAAGCAGAACATGAAAAGAGAATTTCATATGTAATCCTGGATTTCCATTTTATGCTATTTCTGAAAAAGTCTATAATAAAGTCTATATATTCTTTTCAAAATTGAACTTTTTATGCTTCTTTGTGTTCTGCACATTTTTTAAAACCATGTTACTTGCCTTCCTTTGGGAGGGGATCACTTACTAACCACTCCCACCCTCAATTAAATTGAATTGTGTGTGGGGAACCTTACTCTTGTAAAAGATAATATTTGTTCAACAAAATGAATCCACACTACAGCCAATGATACTTGTCTCTACCTACATCTTTCTACACCTTATATCTGTCAACTGTTAGGAGGTATGGACATGATTCATCTTAGGTCCTCTGGAGATATGGTTGATCATTGCTTTAATCAAGGTTAAAATCTTTCAAAGTTGTTTTTCTTTACAATATCGGTTTTTTTGCATAAATTGTTCTCCTGGTTCTGCTCATTTCTGTCTCTGCTTCAGTTCTTGGTATACTGTATTCTCTGAGATTATTTATTTTGTCATTCCTTACAGAGCAATTAAATTCCATTGCATACATGTGCTGCAGTTTGTTTGGCAGCCTGGTTTGACATCCTGGTTGTCTCTGTGACAGTCTCAATCACTCACATGATCCCTTTTTCTCCCTTTCTTTTTTCTTTTTTCCATTTATAACTCCTCACTTCAGGATCAGGAAGTTTGTTTTGCTTACAGCAATTTTGTCCCTGGTATTCTCCATTCTTGCATCTCCCCACCCTAATTCCACCTCCTTTCCTTACCCATTTCCCCATTGAGTTTGATGACAGTTCTTTTACTGTGTCTGTATATTCAATTTTTCTTTGTTTCTCATAAGAGTAGGATTCATCTGATGCCTTCTTCCAGCCCTTTCTTCACATTGTATTGTATATACTCTTCTCCTCAGATACCCTAATTGTGAGAAGTTGCAAATTTTACCCTCTTTTTATTCAAACTCTATTCTCTGTCCTCCCCCACCCAATTCCCATATCCCTCAACTCTCCCATTCCAAAGTTCCAACCAGACACCATTTTCTTCTTCCACTGTGCCCTTTAAAATGCCTGTTTTTAGGCAACAAACTTCCCTTCATTCTAAATCTTTTCCTTTCCCATTCCTTCCATCTCCTGACTTACTGAAGCCTGACTCCCCAGTAATGATAAAGCTTTTTTGTCATTACCTTTTCAGTAACCTTTGTCAGTATTCCTTCCATTACTGACTATACCTTCACTTATTCCTCTCAGCTCACTGGTTAAGGCATTAGAGTTGGAATACTCCTTGCCCATTACCACTTCCAGGTTTTCTTCCTACCTCCATCATTCAGTAACCTCTCCTCCTCTGAGGTTGATGGAATTCCATCTCTACCACCCAGATCCAAATCCTGGTGATTCCCACATCAGTAAGGCTCCACACAGAACAGGAGAGTGTGCAATGATGGACGTGAGCCAGGGGGAGATTGGAAGCATTCATACGTTTATTGCATGCATGCGAAGCAAGTCTCAACTAAGCATCTGAGGGTCCAGTTTACTTACTATAGCTAAAGCACTTACATCATACTTTCTCATGGGAAACTTCACATAGTTTGCAACATGATGCACCTAACTTGCAGCTTTGCTGGAGGCTACTCCCTTGGGATGCTTCCTTGCTTTCTTATCTCATGCGTCATCAAGTGGCCAGGGTCCCAGGGTCTCAGGGACTGCCAGAATGTTCCAAGCCACCCTTGCATGGGGGATGAGTAATGGGGTGGGTGTGGGGGTGGCGAGTGAATGTCCTGAGATATAACAGGCCCAGGTGGGTGGGAACAAGGCTCAAGGAGGGGTCTTTGGCCTGGATTCATGCCCATGGCAGACCCCTCAGAGCTAACCCTTTACATTGCCCTTACACTGTCAGAGTTTGGTTCATGTTTCACAGTTTTTCTCTCTTTGATTCCTGCCCTCATACTAGGGAACTTTAACATATATATTGATTCTCCCTCAATCATCCTAAGTACTCTTTTCCTCAACATACTCAGCTTATTATATCTTACTCTTCCACCACACCTTAGCCCCATAGAAAGATGGTTATGCCCTTGGTCTTGCTATATCCTACAGATGTACCTCTTCTACATTCAGGAATTCCAAAATCCCTTTAACCCTTTTTTTTCTAATTTATTTCCCTCAATACCATTTGAAGACAATTCAGGTTCTGAAGACAACACTTCTTTTTTCTCCTGTTAGAATATTAGCACTACATCATCATGCAGCTCCTTTCAGTTACTCAAATAAATTTACCTTTCTGGGTTCCTCTGGATTCTTATATTTGTATTTCAGAAGTTCCTGCACTGTGGTCTTTTTTCCCTGTGTGATTTTACTCAGGTTTTGAGGAGAAGTTTTTCTTGGTTGTAATCCTCTGTCTTTAGAATATATATTCCAAGATCTCTTGCTTTTTTAGTAGAAGTTGCCAGGTCTTATGTGATCCTGCTTGTAGTTCCTTGGTACTTGGACTGCTTCTTTTTAGATCTTTCTAGTACTTTTGTTGTTGTTGTTGTTGTCATGGTAGTTCTGGGTTTTGACTATTATTTCCTGGGACATTTCTTTTTTTACTTCATTTCAGGAGATTATCATTAGATTCTTTCTGTCTTTGCATTGCTCTCAGATTCTAATAGAGCTAGACAGTTTTCATATGTGATTTCTTAAAATATAGTATACAACAGAAAAAGAAAATGACAATATTGGAGGGAATATGGGAAAATTGAGATATTAATGAATTATTGGTAGAGCTGTGAACTGGTTATAACATTCTAGAGAACAATTTGGAACTATGCCCAAAGGGCAGTCAAGTTTATGCATACCCTTTGGTCCAACAATACCACTACTTGGTCCCTATCCCAAAGAGATAAAAAAGAAAATGAACCTTTATGTACAAAAATATTTATAGCAGCTCTTTTCATGGTGAATTTGAGGGGATGCTCATCAGTTGGGGAATGGCTAAACAAGTTGTGGTATATTATTGTGATGGAATACTGTCATGCTATCAGAAATGATGAGCAGGATGCTTTCAGAAAAAGCAGGAAAGAGTTACATGAACTGATGCAAAGTGAAATGAGCAGAACAGAACATTGTACACAACAATAGCAATAGTATAAGGATAAATGATCTAGCAAGTCTTAGCAATACAGTGATCCAAAACAATTCCAAAAGACTTGCAATGAAAAATGCTATTTATCTCCCGAGAAAGAACTGAAGTCTGAATATAAGATCAAAGTATTGCAAGATGTAAAATGGATCATTTTTGTTACATTAAATTTAAAAAGGTTTTGTAAAAATAAAACCAGTGTAACCAACATTACAATTAGGAAAGTAGAAAATTGGGGAGGGGGTTGTGGATTTTGGCTTATCGAATTATAAGATCTTATACCTCAAAAATATAGAGGACTTTGTCAAATTTGTAAGAATATGAATCATTCCTCAGTTGATAAATGGTCAAAGGATGTGAATAGGCAGTTTTTTGATGCAGAAATAAAAACTATATATAGTCCTATTAAAAAGTTCTAAATCGGGGCAGCCAGGTAGTACAGCTACTAAGAGCACCGGCTCCAGTGTCGGGATGACCTAGGGATCGAATCCGGGCTCAGACACTTAGCACCCACCCAGAAACACCTGGCTGTGTAACCTTGAGCAAGTTATTTAACCCCAATTGCCTTATTGAAAAAAAAAAAGTTCTAAATCATTATTGATTAGAGAAATGCAAATTAAAACAACTTTGAGATATCTCACATCTATCAGATTAGCTAAAATTATAGAATGGAAACATGACAAATGTTGAAGGGGATATGAAAAAGTGGGACATTAATATACTGTTAGTGGAACTGTGAACTGATCCATCCATTTTGGAAAGCAATCTTGAATTATACCCAAAGGGTTAAAAAAACTGTGACCCTTGCATCCACCAATGCCTCTATTAGATCTGTTTCCCAACGTGATCAGCAAAAAAGGAAAAGATTCTGTATGTTTTAAAATATTTACAGCAGCTCTTTTTGTGGTGAGAAAGAACTGGAAATTGAGGAGGTGCCCATCAATTGGGGAATGGCAGAACAATTTGTATAGGATTGTGATGGAATAGATCCTGAGAGGCAAAGGGCACAGAGACAGCAATTGGTATGTCCTTTGGGAAGAGGGTAAGATCAGTTTGGCTGGACACATAGCAGCAAGGAGAGTGGTGTGAAATAAACCTGGAAAGATAGGTTGGGGCCAAGATTGTGAATGCAAAGCAAAGCAATAAACATTTATTGAGTGTTTACTAGGTGGCAGGCACTGTGCTAAGCCCAGCTATAAGCCAGAAAAGGGGATGGGGTGCAGTAACTGGGAGAGAGGGCATGGTGTCAGAAGCCAGAAAGTCAGATTCAAGGTGTCAAGGATAATCTTAAATTCCAGGATGAGAGGGTAGCTGAAGCATGGTGACAAATTCAGAAAGTCAGAAGCAGAGCCAAAATAGGAACATAGATTGACTGTCCTGGCCATCTCCCCAAAATAGAGGCCCCAGGAGGAATTCACCAAGGGGAAAAGGAAGATAACTTGGAGGAGGGATATTAAAGTAGAGAAGGCCCCAGGGACAGATGGATGTTCCAGGGGTAGGAGGTCCCAAGTACTGAGAGAATTTAAATGCCAAAACAAAAAGTTCATTCAACCTAAAAATAATCAGAAGCCACTGGAGTTGGAATCCTATGACAGGATCTGGCTTGTATTTGTAGGAAAGGCATTTTGGGAGGTATGTGGAGGATATATACCAGTCAGGGAGAGATTTGAGGCAAGTGGACCAATTAAGAAATTATTGTAATTGTTCAGTCAGAGCTGATGAGGGCCTGAACCAGAGTAGTTACTCTGTGAGTGGAGAGGAGACTGATGTTTTTGATGTTTGAAATGTTGTCAAAAATTAAAACAATTTGATAACTGATTGGATATTTGGGGTAAACAGGAGTAAGTCAAAAGTGACATAAAGATTATGAATGAGAAGGATGGAGGGGCCCTCAACAGAAATAGGGAAACTTGGAAGATAGTTGAATAGTCAGGTTTTGGGGAAAAGATAATGAAAGAACATGGAACATGTTACCTATCATTTATTGATAGGAGCATTTATGAATAAATAAGAGTTGGTATTGTGATGTGTAAAATAAATCATTTTGATTCCATTAAATTAAAAAGGTTTTGTACATATAAAACCAATGTGGCCAAAATTAGAAGGAAAGTAGAAAGTAGAAATGATAATTTCTCAGGTAAAGTCCTTATATCTCAAATATATAGAGAACTTTTATAAGACGAGTCATTCCCCAATTGATAAATGACGAAAGAATGCAAAACCATATATATTCATATAAAAAAGTTCTGAATTGTTATTGATTAGAGAAATGGAAATTATAACAACTTTGAGATATCTCACACCTATCAGATTAACTAAAATGATAGAAGGGGAAAATGACAAATGTTGGAGAGGATGTGGAAAAATCAGGACACTAAAACATTGTTGGTGAAACTGAACTGATTCAACCATTTTGGAAAGCAATCTTGAATTATACCCATGGAGTTATAAAACTGTGTATGTGCCCTTTGACCCAACAATACCACTGTTATGTCTGTTTCCCAAGGAGGTCAGAGGGGAAGGAAAAGAACCTGTATGTTCTAAAATATTTATAACAGCTCTCTTTGTGGTAGAAAGGAACTTGAAATTGAAGAGATATAGCTGAACAAGTTGTGGTATATTATTGTGATAGAATACTGCTGTGCTGTAAGAAATGAGGAGCAGGTTGATTTTAGGAAAACATGGAAAGAGTTGCATGAAATAATGAAGAGTGAAATGAGCAGAACCAAGAGAACGTTGTATATAGTAACAGCAATACTGTTTGAAGAGTAAATGTGAATTACTAAACTTTTCTGACTTACAAATATTCAAATCAACTACAAAGGACTTATGAAGGAAGATATCCACCTGTAGAGAGAAAGAACTGATATATGGAACTATGTGTTGTACAGTTTCATGGAGTTTGAAGGGAGGGAGGGAAACCATTTGGAACTCAAATGTAACCCCCAAAATTTTTAATTAAAAAAAAAGGTAATGAGTTCTGATTTACAGAGCATCCAGCTCAAAATATCTAAGGGACAGTAAGCAGTTGGTGCAGGTCTGGAGCTCAAGAGCTAGGGTACCATACATAGACCCTATGCTCATATGAGCATAAGAGATCATAATTAAAACCCATGGGAGCTGATGAGGTCAGTGAGAGAATGTATAGATAGAAGATGACCTGCAACAGAGCCATAGTTAAAGGAGGCGTGGTTTATCAGTGATGATCCAACAAAGGAGATTGAAAAGAAACAATTAATAGGAAACTCCAGAGAAAAGTGTCAAGAAAGTCCAAAGAGGAGGGAGTATGGGTATTCAACAGTATTGGGTATTCAGTAGTGTCAAATGTTACAGAGGGAGGTCAAAAAGGATGAGAAATGGCTTTATCAGATAGGGTAGTTAAGGGATATTGATAACTGTAGGGAGAACAGCTTCAATTGAGTGATAAGGTCAGAAGGAAACATCACAAAGGAATAAGGAATGGTGAGAAATGAAAGCAGGAATTGTAGAAAGTTTTTTCTAAGAATGGTATTTGTTGGGTTAGTTTTCTTTTTTAAGGTTGGAGGAGTTGTGGGTATGTTTGTAGACAGTAAGGAAGGAACTAGTAGGTTAGGTAGGTAGTGGTTGAATATTAGGGAAGGAATGATTGTGGGAAAAATCATCAGGAGGGAAATTTTACCCTTAAACTTAACCTTCTCTGTAACATTGGGTTTTTTTAACGACCTCACCATTTTCCCAATCATCCAGGGTTATTATTAACTTGGAGTCGTTTTCTTGAACTCTCATTCCACTGTCACAAGAAAGAAACCTGACTTTTTTTTTTTTTTTAAGCAATCGGGGGTTAAGTAACTTGCTCAAGGTTACACGGCCAGTTATTTCTGGGTGTGGTGCTGAGTGTCTGAGCCCGGGATTCGATCTCCAGGTCTTCTCAACACTGGAGCAGGTTCTCTTACTTGCTGTGCTACCTGGCCACCCCTAGAAACCTTACTTTTCATAAATTTTTAATGAGAAGAATGGACGATAATTTTAGTCACATCATTAGGCAATTTTGCATTCTTGTGATTAGGGAATGTATTTTCTAGTGTGGGTTACTTGGTCTCTTGGGAGGTTATCTACTTTGCCAAAACAAAAGTATGTTAAGTAAGAAAAGCTAATTAAGACCATGATACAATTTCCTAACAATCATACTGATGGTAAGATTAATGAGGATAATATAGAACCACAGAAAATTTTATGGACATTTTCTGCCATGCCACAACTGAGCTAGAAAAATATTGAGATGGAAAACTAGATGTCTGGTTCTGAGGAACATGACAGGGTCTATCACTTATTACCCCTTCCACATCACAAGAGTTCAGGCTTCCCTTGCAATCTGGAACATTCATGTAAATGTTTTGGCCCTCCCTTAGTACCAGAGAAGTCTAAATTTTTCTTTTATAGGGAGTTTATTGTACGTTGTAAAATTTGGGCAGATATATACTATACATATATTTTGTGCATTTCTGAGTTTTTAAACCTTTTCTGTGTCATCTATTGGCCTTCATGTGTTGTCTATGACTTCCACAAAACTCCCCCAAAATTCCCATTTCATTTCTTATGCTAACCTATGATATAGCGAAACCACACTGAGGAAGTCAAAGATGTAGAAGGGATACCTGTACTTCTGTGACCTGGTCAAATCGCTTTTGTTTTAAATGTTTTCATTGATGCCTTGTGGTGGTTGTTTTTTTTTTTTAATGAGCACAATTTCTTTCAATAGGTTTCTTCCTACTCCTCCCAGAGAGCTGTCCCATATAATAAATAGTATTATTTTATAGCAAAAAGAAAGGGGAGGGGAGGTGGAGCCAAGATGGTGGAGTAGAAGCATGACCTTCCCGTGGCTCCGGCTTCTACCTTCCCCAATCCATGTAAAAAGGGGACTCTAAACAAACTTTGGAGCTGCAGAACCCACAAAATGACACAGAGAACCTAACCTCCCACTGAGGACAGCCCGGCAGGCCTGCAGGAATCAGCCAAAGAAGCCTCTGGGAGCCAAGCCCAGCCCACTCCAAGGCTTTAGCCCCAGGGCAGGCCTGACCAGCCCCGGAGGGGACTCCAGATCAGCAGCAGCTGTGGCCATTTCCAGATTTATCAACACACAGATGCAAAGGACAAAGTGAGAGGTCAGTGCAGTCTGGACTTTGGGACCAGTAAGTGGGAGTGCGTGGCTTTTGCTCCTGAGGCGCCAGCACAGCCAGCCAGTGCCATGTGGCAGCTTCAGCTCCTGGCCTGAAGAGTGTAGGGGGACCAAGCACCAGTCTGAGAGGTAATCGCTCTTGCTTTAACCTGCTTGGATCTGGATTGCAGTCTAGGGTGGAGGTTCTGGGATATATGTCCAGCTTGCCAGAGCATGTGGAGACCTCAAAGAGGGTACCCATCCAATACCTCCGGAAACTGAGAAAACCCCAGCATTTGGGACGAAAGCTCCCCTGTCTGGTCCTACTGTGGCAAAAAGCCCAGGCGTCAAGTGACTGAGGGGCGACATGACCGGGCAAAGGAAACAAAGCAGACAGAAGATTCCAACATTACACTCCTATTTTGGGGACAAAAAGGAGCAAAGCATGGAACAGGAGGAAGATAGTGAAGTCAGAACACCTGCACCAAAAGCTTCAAAGGAAAATATGAGCTGGATACAGGTCATAGAGGACCTTAAGAAGCAGATAAGAGAAATGGAGGGAAAATTGGGAAGAGAAATGAGAACAATGCAAGAAAATTATGAAATGAGAGTCAATAGCCTGACTGAGGAAAATAACACTTTAAGAAACAGATTGACTCAAATGGCAAAAGAGGCTCCAAAAGGCAATGAGGAGAAGAATGCCTTAAAAAGCCATATTTGCCAGATGGAAAAAGAATCTCAAAAGCTCCATGAGGAGAATCATGGCTTCAGAATTAGACTGGAGCAAATGGAAGCTAATGACTTTATGAGAAATCAAGATGCTATTAAATAGATCCAAACAAATGAAAGAATAGAAGGCAACGTGAAATATTTCATGGGAAAAACCACTGATCTGGAAAATAGATCCAGGAGAGATAATTTAAAAATTATTGGACTACCTGAAAGCCATGATCAAAGTAAGAACCTAGAAATCATCCTCCAGGAAGTTCTCAAAGGAAACTGCCCTGATGTTTTAGAACCAGAGGGCAAAATAGAGGTTGAAAGAATCCACCGATCACCTCCTGAAAAAGATCCCAAAAACAAAACTCCTAGGAATATTATAGCCAGGTTCCGGAATTCCCAGATCAAGGAGAGAATATTACAAGCAGCCAGGAAGAAACAATTTGAATATTGTGGAAACACAATCAGGATAACCCAGGATCTGGCAGCTTCTACACTGAGGGATTGAAAGGCTTGAAATATGATATTCCGGAGGGCAAAGGAGCTGGGATTAAAACCAAGAGTCACCTACCCAGCAAAACTGAGCATCATGTTTCAGGGGAAAATATAGTCATTCAGTGGAATATAGGACTTTCAAGCATTCTTGCTGAAAAAACCAGAGTTGAACAGAAAATTTGACATTCAGATACAAGAAGCAAGAGAAGCATGAGAAGGTAAACAGGGAAAAGAAATCATAAGGAACTTATCATAGTTGAACTATTAACATTCCTACATGGAGAAACAATAATTGTAACGGATGAAACTTTTCTCAGTAGTTGAAGGGAATGAAAATACACACACATATGTGTGTGTGTGTGTGTGTCTACATCTGAGGGTATATGGGCATATGAATACATACGTGAATGTGTGTATATATGTTTACAGGTATACATAGAGGGCACAGGACCAATTTAACAGGAAGGGATGATACATAAAAGGTGAAATTAAGAGGTGAGAGAGGAATATAATTAGAGGAGACGGGGAGAGACAGAATGGGGTAAACTATCTCATACAGAAGAGGCAAGGGGAAATGGTTACAATGGAGGGGAAGAATAGGAAAGCAAAAGGGAATAGGTCAACCGTATTCCCATTGAATTTGGCTTGAGGAGGGAATGAAATACACACTAAATAGGGTATCCCACCCTCCAGGAGAGTAGCGGGGGGAAGGGGATGAGAGGGGGAATGATGGAAGGGAGGGCAGGCTGGGGGGGAGGGAAGTTGGAAGCACCCACTTTTGAAAAGGGACAGGATCAAAGTAGAGAATAGAACAAGTGGGAGGTGGGATAGGAGGGAGGGAAATATAGTCAGTCTTTTACAATGTATCTACTATGTTATTGTTTTGCATTAGCCACACATGTACATCTGATACTGAATTGCTTATCTTCCCAGTAAGGGTGGGTGACAAGGGAGGAAGGGAATGCATCTAGAATTCAAAGTTTTAAAATAAAATATTCAAATATGTATGTGTATATATATATATATGTGTGTGTGTATATATACTATATATATATAGTGTATGTATACTATATATATATATACAGTACTGTTTTACATGTAATTGGGAAATAAGATATACAGGCACGGGGGAATAGAGATCCACTGGAAATGTCGAAAGGGGTATGGGAGAAATTATGGGAGAGAGCAGATTGGAGGTGGGGATATCCTGTGGGACTGCTATTTTGGTGGGGATGGGTAGGGGAAAAACGGGGAGAAAATTTGTAACTCAAAATATGGCAGAAATGAATGATGTAAATCAGAAGTTAATGAAGCATTTGAAAAAAAAGAAAGGGGAGGAGGTGATCAGTTTAATTAATCTGTGCATTGAAAAGTGTGGGAAAAAAATATGCAGTGTATAACACTTGTTGACCTCTTGCTTCTGCAGTGAAATGGGGGTTGTCTTCTCTTTTTTCTTTTTATTTTTGGAGGGCAATTGGGGTTAAGTGACTTTCCCAAAGTCACACGGCTAGTAAGTGTGTCAAGTGTCTGAGTTCAGATTTGAACGCAGGTCCTTCTGACTCCAGGGCTGGTGCTCTATTCATTGAGTCACCTAGCTGCCCCTGGGGGTTGTCTTCTTACCTCTTTGAGAACATGCTTGTTATTTATACTTTTCCAGTATTCACTTTTGATTTTTGTGTGTGTGTGTGTGTGTGTGTGTGTGTGGTTCTTTCTCTTTGCATTGTTATAGTCATTGTGTATATTGTTTTCTTTGCTCTGCTCACTTTATTCTGCATCAGTTCATGTAGATGTTTCCATGAGTCTCTCTTTATTTGTCACACTCATTTCCCACAGCTCAGTAATAATCCATTATATTCATGTACCACAATTTGTTTAGTGGTTGTCCATTTGATGGGCATCTATTTTGTTTCCAGTTCTGTCCTATCACAAAAAGTGCTGCTATACAGGTCTTATTGTGGTAGCAAAGAATTGGAAATTGAGGGGATGCCCATCAGTTGGGGAATGACTATCCAAATTCTGGTGTATGTTTGTGCTATCAGAGATAACAAGCAAGATGGTTTCAGAAAGCCTTGGGTAGACTTAATATGAACTGATTCAAAGTGAAGCGAGCCAAACCAGAAAAACATTTTATACAGTTAACAGCAATAATGTAAGACTGATCAGCTGTGACTTGGCTACTCTGATCAGTTCTTGGATCTGAGGTAGTTCCACAGGATTCATGATGAAAAATTCTATCCTTCCCCTCCCCATTTTTTATTTCTTTCCTCATTTCTTTCTAGCTTGACTAGTATGGAAATGTTTTGCATAATTTCAGATGTTTAATTGATATCATATTGTTTGCCTTCTCACTGGGTAGGGGAGGGACTGAAAGGAGGCAGAGAATAGGAACTAATTTTAAAAAAAATGAATGTTAAAATAATTTTGTAAAGTGTTGCTATAAATATTTTTGTATATAATTAGGATTTTCTTCTTATTAATAAACCTAGTAATGGATTCCCTGGATCATTTTAGTTATTGTATTTGCATGATTCCAGATTTCTTTCCAAAATGATTGTATTGATGCATGACTTCACCACTAATCCACAATTTCTCCAATTTGTCATCTTTGCCAGTTTGCAGAATGTGAAGTGAAAAACCTTAGGTTTGTTTTGATTTGCATTTTTCTTATTATTAGTGGATTTGGAGCATTTGTTAATAGTTTGACATTATGCTTTGGAGAAATGTTTGTTTATATCCTCTGACCACTTAACTTGTTGGGCAATGGTTTTGCTCGTACATATGTATATCAATTTTTTCTATATCTTGAATACTAAATTGGAATAAAGTTCTTAACTAATTTGCATTTCACGGTTTTCATTGTAAAATGGGAACTGGTATTGATTAGATAACTTTTTGAAAGTCCCTTTCCAGTCTGGGCCCAGGTAACCTCTGAAAGAAGCTACATAAATGTTACATACATCTTGAAAATTTATGATGTTAGAAAAAGAAATTGATTGGTCATTATAACAAGTTCTCATTAAAATACTGATGTATATCATTTATATTCTTTGTTATGAAGATGGTAATTTGGTGTATATCGAGGAGGACTCTGAGAGACTCATACTCTGCCCTGTTATAGATGAGGAAATTAATTCCCAGAGAAGTCAAGTCCATACAAGTAGTAAGTGGCAGAGTAGGATTCAACCATTTATTCTAAATATATGCCTCTGGAGGGGGAAAACTTGGGTTTCAGTGATTTATAATGCAAATTAGCATTATAAATCAGTTAGCACTGATTTTTTCCAGATAAAATTGTTGTTTGTCCTCCATTCTCAAAGAGGACCCAGGTCTTCTGATTTGCGAAGTCTGCTTTCTATCCACTCCTCCACTTTGCTTCCTCACTTATACACATTGTCTGCACAACCCTATAAAATTATTTAACCTCTCAGTGTTCCAGGCAACTTCTAAGACTACAAGCTGCAGAAAATTTCTGTTCTAGAATTGGTGGTTAGTTTTCTCACCTAGAGTTCCCTACATTAGTGAAATCACAGGTTTAGACATATTCCAAAGACATATAATGTATTTTAAAAATGTATTCATTCTTTTAGAGGATTAGGTCCATAGAAGATGAATCCTGGGCAATAGCAAAATAAAGTGCAGCCTCTTTTCTTTGTGTCAGGATAACATAATATCCTGAAATATTCATAAATAAATTCACTATGACAATGTTAGCAATACCAACAAATTGGGCAGGCGGTGGGGGATTGGCTCCGTGATATCATTATCTTTAAAAATAGAAATTGTCAGTATAAAAAATTTAAAAAGGAAAAAATAAAGGAAATCATTAGAAACTATTTTTCCAAGTACATGTAAACAAAATTGACAATTTAAATGAAACAGATATTGACAAATATAAAATGCCCAGATTAACATAACAAGAAATAGAGAATTTAAACAGCCTAGTACCAGAAAAAAGAAACTGAACAAATCATAAATGAACTACCAAAGAAAAAAGCCCAAGAACCAGATGGTTTTCCAGTGTGATGTATTAAATATTAAAAGAACAATTCAATATTACATAAACTATTTGCAAAAAATTGTAAAGGAAGTAATCCTACTAAATTCTTTCTGTGATAGTCTTGAGATCTAAAACAGGAAAAAACAAAACAGAGAAAGAAACTTACTCTGAATATTGACACAGATTTTAAATAAAGCATTAGCAAACAAAGAGTAGTAATCAAAAACAGTTTGACATGATGACCAGGTAGAATTTTTACTAGGAATGCAGGGGTTCATTCAATATTAAGAAAACTGCATATATAACAAAAACTGCATTAATAACAAGAACAATCAAAAGTGTATGATTACATGAAAAAATCTTTTAGCTGAATATACCCATGTCAGAAAGAAAAAGCTAAAAGCATAGGCTTTTAATTAGTATAGTCAGTAGAATATACATAAAACCAGTGGAGATTTTTCACTATGATAGGAGTAAAGGATCTCTTATCACCAATGTTATTTGACATAGTACTAGGAATGCTATAGCATTAAGACAAGAAAAGGAAATTTGAGAAAATGGGCATAAGTAAATAGGAAATGAAATTTGCTATTTGCAGATAATATAACTACATTGAGTATCCTGGAATCAACTAAAATTAATTGAAACAATAACTTAAGTATCAGAATGAAGAATCAATATGCACAAATCATTAGTCTTTCTATATATGACCAGCAAAATTCAGTAGGACGAGATTAGGAAATTCCAATCAAAATATCTACAGAATATATAAAATATTTAGATATCAAAGCACTCTTTACAGAAGGGGAAAAAAAAGACTGTCCTAAATAAATGGAGAGAGATTAGTTGCTCGTGGTTGCACCATGCCAATATATAATAAAAGATGACAATGCTACTTAATTTATTCAGTTCTATACAACTCAAACTACTTAAGTATCATTTTAGAGAGAGAAATGATAAAATTTATCTGATGAGGGAAAAAAAGTCTAAAATCTCAAGGGAAATTTAGGAAGGAAGGAAAGGAGATTAGTAGAACCATATCTCAAAATATCATCAAAACCATTTGGACACACTAAAACATTAGACAAATTGAGCAGTTGAACAGGTTAAGTATGCAACATACATAGACAAATAAATATAGTAACATTGATAGAGTGCTTGGGTGCCTGTGCTTGGACCCTGATTCCAAAATCACATTTCTCCTTAGCCTCAAAACTCTATCCCTGACAGTTTCTCCCCAGCCCAAGAACACTATGCCTAACAATTAATCATGAGTGGGCCCCAGTAAAACACTTATCTCTTTCTCTGGTACAGTAGCAAACTGCATTTATTTTTTATTTATTATTATTAGGATTTATTAGTTTGAACTGACTTTGTACTACCGTGTTTCCCCGATAATAAGACACTGTCTTATTAATTTTTTTGGACAGAAAAACACCAGAGGGCTTATTTTCAGGGGAGGGCTTATTTTAATGAACATTGACAGCAATTTTAATAAACAGGTAAATGTGAACAAAAAAATGTACCTTTATTCAATAAGCAAATCACTGGGGAAGAACAGGATGATGCGCTCACTGCTGCAGCTCTAACTGGATGCAGCTCAGAGCGCGGCGTGCGTTTCACAGGGGGGGAGGGTGCATACAGAGGGTACCGCAATGTAGCGTGTAGTGCAGGGGATCACCTTCACTACAGTAGCAATCTCAATAGGGCTTATTTTCGGGGGAGGGCTTATTTTAGAGGAATCTTACACAGTAAGGGGAGGTCTTATTATCGGGGAAACACGGTAGCTCATAAAGATACGTAGTACCCACTGGACTATATACCAAACTCCCTACCTTATTATATGCATCCCAGACTCCTCATGTGTATCCTAGACTTAGACACATGTAAAATGCATGTATCTTGTCTAACAAGGTGTTGATGGGTAGTAGCCTGGGCATTTCTCAGTCAGCCCCTGACCGTTAGTTGACTTAGCAATGTTGCAGGCCTAAAACCACACTTGCATGTAGCCGTGGGACACACGCTCTCCTTCCCCCCTTTTTCCAGTGAACTGTGGGTAAAATGCAGTAATACTAAAAGTTCAAGTTCCTTTAAGAAGTGACCACTCCCTAATCCCGCCCTGAATCATCTAGTTAGCATATTTGGCACATGTTTTACTATAGAATATCCTATATAAACTTTAACTGTCCCCCTTTTAGATTGCAAGTTCCCTAAGAACTTTTGCCAACTATATAGCCTATCAATAAACTTCTGCCAACTTGACTTTAAAGACTGTTTGAGTCTGGGAGCTCCAGCCTTTGGGGTTCCTGGACCTTCTGAACCCCATCAACATAGTGTTCCTTGAACCCAAATGCCTCAACTACTGGAATTGAATCAGTAATATTTGACAAAAACTGCTGGCAAAACGGGAAAGCAGTGTGGCATAAATTAGGTTTAGACCAACATCTCATGCCATATATTAGAGTAAGTTCTAAATGGATATGTGACCTAGATTTTTTAAAAAGGTCGTATTATAAATATTAGAGGGGCAAGTATGAAAATGCATTTTGCATAGATGGGGAAGAATTCATGACTAGAAAAGGAATTGAGAGGATCCTGGGTAAAACATACTATTTTGATTACATAAAATTAAAGAGCTTTTGAAGTAAGGCTTGGCCTTCTCATGATAAGGAAATTCCAGGCTGAGACTCTGCAGTCATTGAGTCAGCCTCACAGTGGAGCTATCCCCAGCCTTCAGGCACTAGTGTGAAGATGGAATGCTGAAAGGCATAGGGAAAGGCTACCATTCAACTTGTGCTTGAGGCATCTGATAGAGGTTTTAACAGTGTGCTAGGGGAGCTGAGAAAATAGATGATCCAGACAAGAAAATTGCTGATGTTGTGAGCTTGGGGTTATGTTTGTATCCTATCATGTAGACATCTTAAATTCAACTTGTCCAAAATGGAATTCATTATCCTTCCCTTCTTCTCATCTAGTCAGCCAAGCTTGTAACCTCTGTAACTCTGTCTTTGTCATCCCTACTTTCTGACTAATCTTTGATCTCTCCTTACCTGCTGGCTGCTTTCTTGTTGCCTCCAAACATACCCATATTCTTTATCTCTTCTCCCTTTTGTGGCTAAATTTCTTGAGAAGGTTGCTTATAAGGTGCTTCCATTTCTTTTCCTCTTGCTCACTTCTTAACTCTGAAGTCTGGTTTCTAATCTCATCTTTGGACCAAATGTTTGCTCGAAAATTACTAGTGATCTCTTAATTACTAAATCTACTGACATTTTATTAGTCTTCATCCTTTTTTACCTCTTTGCAACCTTTGACACTCTTGTTTACCTTCTTTTCCTTAATACTCTGTTCTCTCTAGGTTTTTGTAACTCCTACTCATCAGATGACTCTTTTTCTCAGTATCCTTTACTGACACCAACTTTGAATGTCCCCCAAGGCTCCATCCAGAGCAGTCTTCTTCTATACTGTTTCATTTGCTGATCTCATCAGCTCCCATAGATCTAGTTATCATCTCTGCTCTGCCTTTCAGATCTACTTGTCCAGCCCAAATTTCTCTTCATACTCCCAGTCTTAGATCTCCAGTTACCTATTACACATCTTCAACTGCATTGGTTCCATAGACTTCTTAAAATCAACATGTCCAAAATGGAACCCATTATCTTTTTAAAAAAGAAAAAAAATCCTTCCCTTTTCCTAAATTTCCCATTACTACTAAAGTTCCCCATACTCAAAAAGTAGGTGTCATCTTCCATTCCTCACTCTTTCTTACCCTCCCATCTCTGTATCAGTGAGTCAGAAAGTCCTTTCATTTCTACTTTTGTAATATTTCTCCTATATGCCCTCTTCTGGTACTGCAAACACTGTAGTGTAATCCCTCATTATTTCACACCTGGACTATTGAAATAATTTCCTGTAGAGTAATGACCAGTTTCTTTCCATTCTAGTCAATCTTCCATTCAGCTGTCAAAGTGATCTTCCTGAAAACATAGAGATCTTGGAACTCTCCTATTCAGTTGACTCCAGTGGTTCCCTTTTTATTGCTTCTTGGATCAAATATAAAATCTTCTTTGACTTTTAAAGCCCTTTATAACACGGCCCCTTTCTAGTTTTCTTATACCTTATTCTCTGCTGTGTATTCCACAATCCAGTGGCACTACTATTCCTAGAACCTTATACTCCTTTTCTACTTTGAGTTTTCACCACACAACTAATTTAGGTTTGTTCTCTTTAACTGTCCTCTGTGCCTGCATCTCTCTCCCTCCTTATCTCTCTTCTCTACCTTTGGCTTTCTAAACTGCCTTCAAAGTCTTAGCTAAAGTCCCTCCTTCTGCAAGAAGTCTTCCCAAGCCCTCCTCTATCATAGTGTCTTCTCTTTGAAACTACCTCTAATTTGTCCTGTCTTGTTCTTGTTGTGGTTTGTCCTTCGATCTCAAAGAGGACCATGATGCCTGGAAGGTGATGCGGTGACTTGCAAGTGAATTAGATTATAGTGAGGGAGGGTTGTGCAAAGTCATCAGCTTCACTTTCTCCTCCAGAGCCATTTGGGTCTGGTGGCAAGATATAGATCATCAAGCTTCTCTTGCTTCTTGTGTCTGAATGTCAAATTTTCTATTCAACTCTGGGTTTTTTTTTTTTTTCAGCAAGAATGCTTGGAAGTCCTCTATTCCACTGAATGACTATATTTTCCCCTGAAACATGATACTCAGTTTTGCTGGGTAGTGTAGCAGCAAGCACCCCAAGCGTGTCCTCAGGGTTTGCAGCTACCATAGGTTCTTGGATCTGCTTTGTTGAAGGAAAGCAACTCAAAATGGGTTAACAAGCTTACTTTAATCAGTCAGACATATATCGTTTACCTTGTTCAGGAGAAAAGGTCAGCACCCTGAACCTCAAAGCATACAGGCATAATTATCAAGACAGAAACATCAAGTAGACAGATTTCCAAACTGTCCAACCATTACATCCATACCCAGTCAACATCTGGGTTTCCACATTCTGGGTTTTTCAAAGCCGGGGGACTCTCAACAACGGCTTCCCAGAATTCAGATCAAATCACAGAACACTTCTCAAAGTGAGTCCCAAAAACAAAGCCACACATCAGGGCTTATATAGCCTTCTCCTGGCTCAGAGAATGTAACAACCTTATTGACTCACTGGCCAATCAAGAAGTATCTACTGAAAAACAAGCCTCCCCCACCCCAGGCTTCAGGTGCACATTAGCCTAGGGGCAGGGAAGATCTTTAAAATTTACATTCTTATTACAGGTAGGTGACTCTTGGTTTTAATCCCAGCTCCTTTGCCCTCTGGAATATCATATTTCAAGCCTTTCAATCCCTCAGTGTAGAAGCTGCCAGATCCTGGGTTATCCTGATTGTGTTTCCACAATATTCAAATTGTTTCTTCCTGGCTGCTTGTAATATTCTCTCCTTGATCTGGGAATTCCGGAACCTGGCTATAATATTCCTAGGAGTTTTGTTTTTGGGATCTTTTTCAGGAGGTGATCGGTGGATTCTTTCAACCTCTATTTTGCCCTCTGGTTCTAAAACATCAGGGCAGTTTCCTTTGAGAACTTCCTGGAGGATGATTTCTAGGTTCTTACTTTGATATCTCTCCTGGATCTATTTTCCAGATCAGTGGTTTTTCCCATGAAATATTTCACGTTGCCTTCTATTCTTTCATTTGTTTGGATCTGTTTAATAGCATCTTGATTTCTCATAAAGTCATTAGCTTCCATTTGCTCCAGTCTAATTCTGAAGCCATGATTCTCCTCATGGAGCTTTTGAGATTCTTTTTCCATCTGGCAAATTTGGCTTTTTAAGGCATTCTTCTCCTCATTGCCTTTTGGAGCCTCTTTTGCCATTTGAGTCAATCTGTTTCTTAAAGTGTTATTTTCCTCAGTCAGGCTATTGACTCTCATTTCATAATTTTCTTGCATTGTTCTCATTTCTCTTCCCAATTTTTCCTCCATTTCTCTTATCTGCTTCTTAAGGTCCTCTATGACCTGTATCCAGCTCATATTTTCCTTTGAAGCTTTTGGTGCAGGTGTTCTGACTTCACTATCTTCCTCCTGTTCCATGCTTTGCTCCTTTTTGTCCCCAAAATAGGAGTGTAATGTTGGAATCTTCTGTCTGCTTTGTTTCCTTTGCCCGGTCATGTCGCCCCCTCAGTCACTTGACCCCTGGGCTTTTTGCCACAGTAGGACTCTGCCACCAGACAGGGGAGCATTTGTCCCAAACGCTGGGGTTTTCTCAGCTGCCAGAGGTATTAGATGGGTACCCTCTCTGAGGTCTTCACACACTCTGGCAAGCTGGACACACACCCCAGGACCTCCACCCTAGACTGCAATCCAGATCCAAGAAGGTTAAAGCAAGAGTGATTACCCCTCAGACTGGTGCTTGGTCCCCCTATACTCTTCAGGCCAGGAGCTAAAGCTGCCACGTGGCGCTGGCTGGCTGTGCTGGCGGCTTAGCGGCTTCTGACCACGCACTCCCACTTACTGGTCCCAAAGTCCAGACTGCACTGACCTCTCACTTTGTCCTTTGCATCTGTGTGTTGATAAATCTGGAAATGGCCACAGCTGTTGCTGATCTGGGGTCCCTCTGGCCAGCGGCTCCATTGCATATTTAGAGACAAAGGTTGGGGTAGGGGGAGGAGAAAATATGTATGGTTGATGGTAAGGGCATGAGGGTACTGACAAATTGGGAAAATTAGTAAAAGTTGGTACTTGAGCTGAATTTTGAAGCAGATCTAGATGTTACAAAAGAGGCAGAATTGAGGAGAGAGAGCATTCTAGGCCTGGATGACCTGGCCTTTGCCCTTAGGCAAGAGATCAATACTTTGGAATTGACCAGCTTAGACCAGGTGTTTCATGATAAAGGTCCTCTGGTAAAGGTCAGCAGTACTCTTGGGGGAGGGATGGATAAGGATTAGGGAAGGCTTTAGGGACCACTGTTGAATTTTAAAAAGGCTTCGAAGGATGAGTAGGATATCAAGTAGGTAGAAATGGGGCAAAGTGGGCATTCCAGGTGTAGGGAGCATCATCATCAAATTTATTGAGATCTGACAACAGTCTACTTTGGCTTAAGCATAGTGTGTACAAATTGCAGATTGGGGATTGTGTGAAACTAGAATGGTAGGCTAGTACCAGTTTATGGTTGGGCTTGAATGGCACTTTAAGGAGTTAGAACTTGATTCAAACCAGGCACTTTGGGTGGTGTAGAGGATTGGGCACTGGACTTGGAATTAGCTTGACCTGAGTTCAAATTCAGCCTCAGACACTTAATAGTTGTGTGACCTCTGGGTAAGTTATTTAACCTCTGTCTGCCTCCAATTTCCTCATCTGTAAAATAAGGATAATAATAGCTTCTACTGTCAGCTTTGTTGTGATGATATGTGTAATATGCTTTTCAAACCTTAAAGTGCCATCCAAAGGCTAGTTTACATCATTATTATTATTATTTTTAAAATTTATTCAGTGTCATAGAGGCCATTTGAAAGGGCTTTGAGCCTAGGAGTGACATGGTTAGATCTGTGCTACAAGAATATAAGTCTAGTATTGGTGTTGAAGAATGGAGCAGAGCCAGATTAGATGGGTTAGGAGTTCCTTGTTGGAATAGTCAGGTCAGGTTATAATAAGGACTTGGACCAGAATGGCAGGAGGAATAAAGGGCAAATGTCAAAGAGGGTATGGAATTAGAATCGATAATATTTCACAATTAAATACTATTTGCGGAAAACTAGGAGTAAGAACTAGATGTGTCATGTTCTTAGTATAGCGAGCTCCTGATTTGAGAAAAACCCTAAAGTCACTTGCTAGGGTCACATAGCGAGTATGTCTAAGAGGCTCCCACAGGGCTTGAGCTTAGATTTTCCTAAATTCTGAGGCCAGTTCTTGATCCCCTACCCCATGCTACTTCTCTCCTGACAGGAATAGGGAAATCAGAAGGATAGCAGAGTTCTACCTAGAGGATAATTTCAGTGTAACATAATGTAAACAGCACTGTGGCTTTAATATTAGAATGCTGTAAGACCCAAAGTGCTTTCCCTGGGGTTGATAGCTTACTTTCTCCTCCTTCAGTTAGAATAGAAAACAGAGGTTTAAGTAATGAAGAAAGTATGCAAAGAAACAAACTTAAGAATTTGGATAAAAAGTGGGAGTAGTGTGTTTGGATGAGTTAAAAATTTTTTTAACTTGACCTTTGTCTTACAGACTTTGCTACAGTATGCAGGCAACAGGAATACATCAGAACACATGGCGTGCCTTCTGGAAGTATATCGACTCTCAATCCAGAGCTTTGCCAGTGCTCGGCCATATTTAACTACTGAATGTGAAGATGTTCTCCTCGTTCTGGGCAGACTAGTACTGTAAGTTTTCAAAAATAATTAGTGCTTTTATAAAATGAGTTCTTTGATTTTGTTCAGTGTGTGTATTACATCTATAGTTTCTCCATCTTCTGTTCATTGCCTTCTGCTGCTCTGTGATTTAATTTTTACATTATTGATAAGTTCTTCCTATTGGCTGACATATCTTTGACCCAAATTTCCTCTGTAATAAGAGTTTCACTTCTTTAATTATTGAAGATCGTGGCTCAGCAGTGAAAAGTAAACTACATTTTTTAAAAAGAAAGAAAATTAATTTAGTTGGGCAAAATATTGATGGGAGCATTGAAATGTTTAGAAAGACAGCATGCAGTGAAAAACCCTTAATCTTGAGTCAGAAGATTTGAGTTCAGATCCTGTTTGCTATTTATTACTTGTGTGACCTTGGACAAATCATTTGACCTTTTTGGGCCTCAGTATCCTTATGTAAAACAAAGGAGTTGGACTCTTTGATCTTGCATCCTTTTTAGCTCTAAATCTGTGATCTTGTGATTAAATAAAAAAAGAAATAAAAAATGGCAGTCTTTACATGATAGCTCAGTGATTTAAGAGAGATGAGAATTATTCATACATAGGAACTTATTTCCCTAGTGGAGATTGGAATTCTTCTCCATACTTTAATGAATGATTTCTTAAGTCACTGTGTCTTCTTTCTCGCCCCCCACCCCCACTGCCATTCCCCCCATAGTTACTTGGTAGCCAGTCTGGTGATGAGTTTCTTCTATTCTCTTAGATGACCTCACTTGACAATCTGTTTCAGGACCTCATAGGTCCACCAGAGCTTGTATTTTACTGGAATAGGCTTGGAGAATGCAGGATCAATTTCTTGGCATAAGAAGGCATTGTGAAAGGATTTTCATGGAAGATGATAAACTGGAGACAGCATTGCAGCATTGGGGAATGTAAGGCTAGAAGTTCATCATAATGTTTGAAAAAATAAAGGATTTAAATTTAAGATCAAGTAAAAATTTCAGTAAAAATAGATAATACATTCACAACATCATTAATGTTTTTCCACAATCATTAGTAAATGTGGGAAAGATTGGTAAAAATTCAGTGTGCTTGAGAATTTAAAAATAATTTGTGCTCAAAGGATTTTATTAAAAAAATCCTTATATCAGCTTATTGAATTATGTTTCAGAAGAACATTGTTAATTACCAAATGATACTTTTCATCACTGTTGTATAGGAACTATTTATGTGTGCTGTTTTAAATCTAAACTTGAAATCATTCAGTTATGCCAATCAGATAGCATAGGAGAAAATCTGCCCTAAAGGGATCTTCCATTGGGATGGAGTATATACTTAATTTTAAAAACTTTTTTAGGGGTGGCTAGATGGCACAGTGAGTAAAGCTCCGGCCCCGGAGTCAGGAGAACCTGGGTTCGGATCCAGCCTCAGACACTTAACACACACACACACACACACACACACACACATACACACACACACACACACACACACACACACACACACACACACACA
>NW_027187338.1:8204909-8293168 GCF_028583685.1 Petaurus breviceps papuanus
GGCGATTGGGGTTAAGTGACTTGCCCGAGGTCACATGGCTAGTTTTTGTGTTAAGTGTCTTAGGCTGGATTTGAACTCAGGTCCTTCTGACTTGCCAGGGCTGGTGTTCTACTCACTGCAACACCTAGCCGCCCCGGAGCATATATACTTAAAAGATTAATCAGAATGATTATAACCTTAACTGTTGTCACTTTTTCTTTAGATTTGTAGGTTTACTTCTTGAGGCTGTTAATTTCTCTTTTAGATATTTTGTTGGGGTAAACTACTGCTAGATGAATGGTAATGCTTTGGTGATGACTAAGTGGCCTGAACTTTATGTTTGACTGAAAGAATAAACAACTATTTAAAAAAATTCCTACCTAGTACAAGAGTAAAAGTACTAAGTACCTAGGTGTAGGCCTATATCTCTCTTAGGCTCTTTTAGCTGTTATCACTGCTTAGTCTCATTCTTATTTTGTAATGAAAGTAGTAAGTCTAGCACTTTGAAAGAAGCATCCATTTTTACTCAATACAGTTCCATCATGGTAGCATAAATATTACTATCCTTATTTGACAAATGAAGAAGTTGAGGCTTAGAAAAATTTAATGACTTTCTATTGTCATGTAATTACTAGCTAACTGAATCAAAACTTGAAGCTGGACCCTCTGACTTCAAATTCATTAACAACCAATGACAGATTTGTACTACCCTTTAATGGTTTACTGTGTGTCTTGATATACATTATCTCATTTGATCCTTAAGTCTCCTCTGTGGGGTAGATATTGCAGATATAAAAATCTTCATTTTACAGGTGCTGAAATTGTTTCACTGTTTCATATTAATTAGACTGATGGATTACTTCAAGGCCACAGAGTTGTTAAGTGAGAGAACCAATATTTGAACCTGTTTTCTGATTCTCAAATTCAGTATTTTTTGTTCTTTCCCATGCTACCTTTCTGTAATCATGCTTGGCCTCCAGGAGTTTGGGAAAGCTTGCCATCAAAAGCTTTTCATTGTGTCTGATGTTGGAACTTCTCACCTTCTGTGCTCTCTTCATAGCATTCATTCTTTCATTTATTAAACAAGCTTTTATCAAGACTCTGCTATATGGCAGGCTCTATGTTAGGTGCTGTGGGTACTGAGAGAAATGATTATTAATAACCATTGATTTGGGGAGATCCAGAGTTCCCTCTTTTCTGTAGTCCTCATTATGAAGTTCATCCTCCTAAAGGGTTATTATTGTTTTATTATATTTTTATATAATTATATATTATTACTGATAACTTTTCTCCATCTTGGTCAGCTCCCACCCACCCTTAAAAAGAATTTAATCTAAGGTGGGGAAAACTGTTATGTTTTACTCTGTTTCATATGGGGATGAATTCTTTGATTAGATTGCCCAAGGCTGGGGGTAATGTAGAAGTAAATGGTGTAATCAAAGTTCATTATAATAGGTCTAGCCCCTCATTATAATTAATTTATTCTCTCTCATTACTTGTTAACCAGTCAGAGTTGATTGCCACCCTCTGGATCATCCACTTTCCAAGGGTATATAAGCCATGAGCCTGCCACGTTTGTTTTTTGCATTCAAGAGTGCCACTGACCTCTTTTACTAAAGTGCTAGCATTATTATTAAAATGACAAATTACCCAGAAATTATATCTCTTGAACTTTTAAATGTCACAGTAGAAAGAACTTGGTCAAGTCAATATGAAGTACTCATGAAGTAATTTTGAAACTATTTAAGGGATACTACTATTGAGAACACTCATTCTTCAGAATTATGTTGTAGAGAGTTCTAATCAGTTATCTTAGCAATTACTGCTTCTTATTTATTTACCCATAACCTTTAAAGGTTTTTAAAAGGGTTGTGTGTACACACGTATACATATATATTTTTCAACATCACTTTTTTTTAAACACCATTTCATTTCTGACTATATCCTTTCTCTCTCCATTAAAAAGGGGGGAGAGGAGTACATGTGTGTGGGGCAAAAGACCCTTGCCCAAAATAAATTCAATAACTCAGAGGTTTCCCAGAGAAACAAAAAAAGATCTTTCTTACCTCCTGAGGGAAGCAGGGGAGTCATCATCACCAGAAGCAGTCTGGTGAGAGAGGCCCCAAAATACAGAACGTAAAGCTTGGTTATATACCCAAAGCCCCCTTACACTTTGCTGTCCTTCGTTCCCATTAATCAGGAACTTAGGCGCACAGTCTCAACAACAAAATTCCCTTACATAACAGATTAAAATGTCCACTTTCTCAATATGGATATGAAAGCAGACAGAATATGTCATCAGTATCAACTTAGATATAAAAGCGGAAGATGAATGTCTAACTATCAGTATAGATATGAGAGCAGACAATATTTCATGAATCATGAGGATTTTAGGACATGGTGACCTGCCTGGAGTTCCGCAACAGGATTTCCAGTTTTATATTTGTATAGGTCAGATGGTGGTCAGTGGAAACAAGTCTGGGACATCGAGGCCTGTGGTTAAATCTGAAGGGTCCTATACTTTCCCCTCTTACACATTAGCTTAGTTTATCAAAAACTTCCAACTTATGACCAGGGAAGTAAGGGAAGATTCCCAGGCTCCCAAACTCAGGCCTGGGCTTCTGGCCACTGGTTGCAAACCTTGCTAGATCTTAGGGTATAGTAGAAACTTAAGTCTGGGGTCCAGGCAATCAATTATTAAATCTTTGAGAAGTCATCATTTCTATCCCACTCACATGTATTTCTTACTAGATGGTGTGCCTGCTTAGAATCCCTGTCTTTTTTTTTTTTTGCCTTTTGGAGGGCAATTGGGGTTAAGTAACTTGCCCAAAGTTACACAGCTAATGTTTTTGTGTGGGTGTTAAGTGTCTGAGTCCAGAATGGAACTCAGGTCCTCCTGACTCTGGGGCTGGTGCTTTACTCACTGAGCCACCTAGCCACCCCTGAATCCCTTTCTTTTGATAAACTGGTGATTTTGGCTGGGTGACCGAAAAGGAAAGTTGATGGACATGTTTACCTTTGACCTCTGAGCATTTAAGCAATTCTTGAAGCAATCTTCTCCCTCTCTGGGTGGCACTTCTAGTTCTCCAGAGTTAAAGGCCTTCGGCCTAAATTTTTAGCACATGCCCTAATGCTCCAGGTTTTAAAATCCCTTTATTCTTACTTAGTAGCAATTAACACAAATCTTCAATTTTCTGGTATTCCTAAATCAGGAAGAGAAGAAGGCTTTCTCATATCTTTCCAAGTTGGAACTTTGTTTTACATATTTCCAATATTTTCCCAAGTAAATTATAAACATCGGCAAATTAATTGATATTCAGGGGTTTGTCTGCTGCTGTACTGTTATTTTGCATTCCTGTCTTAGTCCCTAATTGCCTTTCACCCTCCTCCTCTTCCCCAGTTGTGTCTCCTTGATGTTTTCCAGGACCTCTTCCTGAGGAAATGGAGCTGCTTAGAGGTGGATTAAATTAGCAACACATATCCATCTCTTTCCCTTGCTTGGGCTGTTAGTGCTAATTAAAGTAGTGCCCTTACAGTCTTTCCTTCTCTTCAGATCTCCTCTCTTATAGTTTGTCCTACAAAAATGAAGATACGTGGGGTGGGTAGGTGGCGCAGTGAATAGAACACTGGCCCAGGAGTCGGGAGGACTGGAGTTCAAATTCAGCCTCAGACACTTAACACCTACTAGCTGTGTGACCTTGGGCAAGCCACTTAACCCCAATTGCCCTGCCTTACCCCCTCCAAAAAGAAAAAAATGAAGATACTTGAAGAGATTATTACTACTATGTCTTTGAATATGAAATCGGAAAAGGAAGAGGTTCTCAGAAAAAAGGAGTAGCTTAGAAAAGTTGACCCTACAGTCAGGACTAGTATGCTTACCTAGTAGCCCTGGAGTCCCCAAATAGCTTCCCCTTTAGCAACTGTACTGTGAAGCTTGAACATTTTTATGTGCACCTGGGCGAGTCACTTCACTCCACATGGTCTGTATTCTCAGCTGTAAAATTAGTAAATTTTACTATATGCTCCCAAAAGACCTGTGATTTTATGGATTATATCACTCTGAAATTTTACCAATTAGAGATCCATTTGACTTAACAAGATACTTTTTCTTTACAAGTTCATATACCCCCTGGGAAGGATTAAAGGACTAGAAGAGTATTAGACTATGACTTCCTTTGTTTCTTTTGCCCCTCTCATGCCTTTTCTTTCTTTTCCCAAAGTACCTGGAATATAGACTCTGTATTTCTGGTAAAACATTCATGTGTTTACTGTGTTGATTATAGTGAATAGAGAGCCAGCCTGAGAGTCACAAAGGAGGACCCAGGTTCAAGTCTTTCTCCTCTTCCTTAGACAGATAATGATTTTGGAACCAAGAGCAAGTCATTTAAGACCCTCAGTCCTCTTGGTAGCTCTCGGAGCCTGGAGATTGGAGAACAATTTTAAATTACATTAGTAGGAGTATCTTTACTGATAGTTCTGAGAGTTGTAAAGTCAGAGGCTTGCAAGCACTACTCCCTCACTCCCCTTCCAAGTATTCATGACATTATTCTGGGCGCTGAGAATGAAAAGAAAACAATTCCTCAGAATTGATTTCTTAACAGATTTGTTACTCTATTAATAATAATAATAACAGCTAGCATTTATATATTACCTTCTATGTGCTAGGCACCATGCTAAGTACTTTACAAATGTCATCTCATTTGAGCCTCACAATTAGTCTAAGAGGTAAATGTTCATATTATCTCCATTTTACAGTTGAGGAAGCTAAGGCAAACAGGTTAAATGACTTGTCCAAGGTCACACAGCTATTACTTGGATAAAACATTTTGAGGGAAAATTTATGCTTTGAAACAGATTAAAAGTGGTTTTATACAAGAGGTATAGATTCAACAAATACTTAATAAGTTTTTTCTGTATGCTAGGCTTGAAGGATGATGCAAAAGTATAAGATGTGGTACTTTCCCTTCATGGCACCCATTGTCTAAATATTTTGTAATTATATTAACAAAATATCATCTTTAACTTGAACTACTTTTTCATGTTATTGTCTTTCTTTATTATAGGAGTTGTTTTGAGCTCTTGCTTTCTGTGCCTGAAACTGAACTGCCATGTGAAGTATGGGTACCTTTTAATCAGTCTATACAGGTGAGTCTTTTTCAGGTCAAAAAAGTGCTTTATGATTCAGTCTTAAAGGTAACTTGTGGCTTTCCCCTCACGTACACAGATCAGAGAGACCTCAAACTTAAAACTATTTGATTTGGATTTTTAAGGCTGGAATTTGGTCCTCCAGATGTTCTGACCAGAGGTCCATTCAAAGCCTTCCTTGGCATGTATGTGAAAAAGGTAAAAATTGGCTTAGTTCTATTGCCCCAAACCAGTAAGACTATTATATTTTAAATATTTAATTTAAGAAGTTGTAATATATGTGAATAGAGTGAACACCTCATTTATCCAGAGACTTCTTTGGACTAGGTCGTGTTACATAAGTGACAGATCAGAGGTGGCATAGGGTAGTGGAAAAAGCCCTGAATTTGTAGCTGAGTACAAATCCCAGAGCTATCGCTCTTTTGATCTCAGGCACATTAAAGTTCACAAAGCAGTGTACATCTGTTGGTCTCTCTGTTCATCCTCACAACAACCCGCCCTCATTTGGTAGGTGAGGAATTTGAAGCTATAAGAAATTCAGTGACTTGCCAAAAGTCACACAGCTAATAAAGGTTTGAGGTGGTATTTTTACTGAAATCTGCCTGATTCTTAATTCAACACTCTTCCTGTGCCCTCTCTCTGCACTATCACTGAGAACTGAAATTCAGTTTCCTGCAATACTGAGTATTTGTTGGATATCTCTATTCAACATGGCTAAAATGGAACTTCTTATCATCCTTTCTCCTAAATCCACCTCTCCTCCAAACTTCTGTATTCTAAGTTTGTCATCTTGAAGTCATTTTTAACTTTGCCTTCTCCTTCATGCCCTCTGTCCAATCCCTTGCCAAGTCCTGCTAGTTCTATGCCCCGTAATATCTTGACATCCATCACTCCTCTCTTTCCTGCTCAGAAGGCCCTCCATTTTAGTTTAGGCACTCCCAAGTTCCCACCCAGCATTCTGAGCTTTAGCTTATCCAGTCTTCATTGTATTTGCCTTCAGTCCATACCCATCATAACACACCCCAGTCATCCTTATATGCAGCTTTCACCCTCCATTCTTCCACTCGCATGTTCTTGCCTGGGATACTGGATGCTGAAGCCCAGCCCTGTCTGACTTTCTGCTTCCAGGGCACCTTTATGCCACTAATGAAACCCTTATATGTTCTTGTTCAGTATTATAAAAAAATCTCCTTCACAGCCACAGCTGTTATGCTTGGTTGTGTTTGTATTCCCAGCACTTAGAACAGTTCTGCCTACCCCAAAAGCAGTGCTTAGTAAATGCTTTTAAAACTACCTTACTCATTTATGAAATGCTATGTGTGTGCTTAATGGAATAGGAGATAATTACTTCACAGAGTAACCTCAGAGGATCTCACAGTTGGAAGGGATATCTGGGGCAATCTATTTTAATCCGTACTTTAGATTTAGACTTGTAAAAATACTTTTACATATATTATCTTATTTGATCCTTACAACAACCTTATAAGGTAGGTGCCGTTATCATTCTTTTTAGTTTTTCCATTTAAATTTTTAAATTCTCAATGTATACACTAAAAAAGCATTTCCATAACACAGCAGAATAGAAAAAGAGAATTCTCTATGGAACTCTTAATTTCCATTTTATACCAGTTGCTTTTCAAAAAAGCAGTGCTACACATTACTTTCAAAACTGAATTGTTTATTGGTGCTTTTTTTCTGAACTTTTATTCCCCCCCCCCTTTTTTTTGGCCTTTTGGGGCGGGAGGGCAGTTGGGGTTAAGTGACTTGCCCAGGGTCAGATGGCTAGTTCTTGTGTTAAGTATCTGAGGTCAAATTTGAACTCAGGTCCTCCTGATTCCACGGCCAGTGCTCTATTCACTGCACCACCTAGCTGCCCCTTTTATTCTCTTTTTTGAATGTTTAAAAAATGTTCCAGTGACTTTTACATTTTGATATTGATATTGCTAACTCTGCCCTCCCCCTTGGGACACAGACACACATAACTAGCAAAGAAGAATAATCAAGCAAAATGAATTGGTACAGTAGTCATGTACAGTAATACAAATCTCTTACTGTATCTTGTAGCCATCAGCTGTCAGGAAGCATGTAATACACTTCATCTTAGGTCATCTGGAGGCCCTATGGTTGGTGCTCCATAGGTCATTACTTTGGATCAATAGTTGGTCATTGTTTAGATCAGAATTAAGCCTTTCAAAGTTGTTTTTCTTTACAGTGTTTTTTCCTTGTACAAATTGCTCCGGTTCTGTTCCCTTCGCTCTGCATCAGTACATAGTACACAGGATTCTCTGAAATTGTCTGTTGTCATGTTTTACAGAGCAATTAAATTTTGTTGTGTGTATATGCCACCATTTGTTAGGCCATTACTCAGTTGTTTAAGAGGTAATTTCAAGCATTCCCTTCAGTTCTTTTACTTTGCTTTTTTTCTTCTAAAACTCCACCTTTCCGAATCAGGAAGTTTGTTTTACTTAAAGCTTTTCTGTCCTTGGTATATCCTTCCTCTTAAATGGTTCTGCTAACTTTGTATCAGTTCATCTAAGTCTTTCCTGAATCTAAGAATTCTAATAGATAGGAGGAGGTAGCATATCCTAGCCAGATGTATTCTGATTCTCCTATTAATTTTTCATAGATTAGGTTTGATATTTTTGTCTCATGGTACATTAAAGGAATTTCAGCATCTGTTGAAAACCAAAGGAAATTTGTCTGTATTCCCTATTTTAAGTAAACTCAGTGTATCAGTTAATAAAATAGGAAACTGATTTAAATAAAAACATGAAACGTCTAAGGAGTTTTCCAGCTAGAATTCATTGTGATAGATATTATCACCTAATAGGCAGAGCATTCTGTCACATCTTTAAAAGGGGGAACCAGGCTAAAGGAAAAAGGAGCAAAATAATGGATGTGGGAATTTCTACTCATTAAAACAGAATTCTTGTAGTTTTGACGGGTGGATAGGTAGGGAAGAAAAGCAATGTGGATAGGTAAATAGCAGAGGCGACTGGTGGTGCATTGATTAGAGCTCTGGACCTGGAGTCTGGAAGACTTGAGTTCAAATGTGGCCTCAGATATACTAGCTATATGACCCTGGGTAGGTCATTTAACTTTGATTTGCTTCAGTTTCTTCAACTGTAATAAAATAGGAGTCATAATAACATCTACCTCCCAATGTTGTTATGATGATAAAATGAGATATTTTTTAGAAAGCATTTAGCACAGTACCTGGCCCAGAGGAGGCATTATCTGAATGTCACTTCCCCAGTGTAGGGAGATTAGCTGTCTGAGTAGTCAGACTCTAAGGAAAATTCCAGTCTCAGGCAAGTGTTATCACTCATAAAGGACTAAATTGAGATTCTTAAAAGATTTTTTTTCCTCATTGATCCCTTTGGGGTCAGACGCTTAGGGGCCCTTTCTCAAAATATTTTTTAAATGAGTAAAAAAAAAGTTCATGAATGCCCAGGTAAAGAATTCCAATATGGAATGGAGATTATAACTGGCTACCATTCATCCTGGAATTTCCAGGAAATTCTACATTTTAAATATTCTGGCTTACACACACATCAGAAAATAAATCCTGAATTTGGGGTTGATCACTCTGTCTTATGAGATGCAGTGCTTGGTGGAGTATAGCCCAGTTCTGATATTTCCTTCCTGTAGACTGGGCACACACTTCACTTTTCTAAGCCTTGATTTCATCACCTGTGAAATAGATAGAATACTCTTGAAACTTCTCTGCATACTTTACCATGGTATGTAATTGGGAACTATTGTAGCTCCTTTGAGGCATAACACTTTTCATAATAGTCATTGTCTTTGCCTGGTGAGCCTTAAGTATTGAATCCTGCCATTTCAAACAGTTTTCCTTTGGAATAATGTTTTAAGTGGGAGGTTATGTCCATCATTTAGTAGTGTCATAAAGTAAGGGATAAAGCAAGTAATGCATATTCTAAGATATATTATCATAGTAAAACTTGTACTTTCTAGTCCTTCTGATGATTAAGCCTCCCTAATGTTTCTTTGTTTCCTTCTATATACCAACCCCAATGGAATACAACAATTTAAATAGCACTTAAAAAAAAAAAACACCATGAAAATGATTATCAGCCTTAGATATTAAGAGAAACACAGCTTATCTTCTACCCCCAAAAGTTTGTTGTCTAAATACTTATAGAAAACCTTTACATAGAAGGAAGCGTCTCTCGGAAGTTTCTTAATAGGCCATAGCTATGAGGATTGTCAGTATTCACTGCTCATTTTGGTTCAGATGGTCAGTTGATCTGCAGGGATTCAGGTCAATCAGTCTTTGTAAATAATTAGTTCCAACACAAAAGTATAAAATCAACAAAAAGCTTTTTTTTTTTTAATTCAAAATTTACTTAAACTGTTACAGTCTTAAAACTTGAAGGAATTTGTGATCTTCTTAAGTGCTAGTGTTCCAAAGATGCTCTAGCTCTTGTCTCTGAGTAAACCATTAGTAGAAGACATGCAGTGTGCTCCATGCGCCTCTTCAGCTTTCTTAACATTCTGTGGGTAGCAGACTCTGTCAGTCTTGTTCTTGCCCTGTGCATGGCCTTCCTTTCCTGCTCACACAGGTCCTTGATATGATATTGCTCCTTATGCTCTTGTCATCTTTGGTAATGTACTGTGTTAGTTATACCTACCATGAGCTTTTTCAGTACCCTGTGTGTATTCTGCAGTGTTAGAGCAATACCTCAGATATGGGATTAGGAGTCAGGAAGACCTAGCTGCAGATTCTGCCTTTGGAGCTTACTTGCTGTGTGACCTCAGGCAAAGCACAGAACCTCTCAGCTTCAGTTTCTGTGTTTGTAAAATGGGGTCATAATAGCACTTTAACCTCATAGGGTTGTTTTGAGGATGAAATGAAATATCATAGATAAAGTGCCTTGTCAGCCATAACATGCTGTAATGCTAGCCATAATGATGTTGATTCTTTGGAAGTTATGATTACATAATTCACAGACACATAGCATCGCTAAGAGAATATTGGTTTTGGGTAACAGCTTGGTACTATTAAAAGAGCTACAGTTTCTTGAATACTTCTTAGCCTGTTGTATTGCTTTTATTCAGCTCTTGAGACCAGCTCATTGAATTGCCCAAGGTTTATGTACTGAGGTGCTGTAGTTCTATAAAAACAACCAAGCTGCTTTTTAAAAGCCCTTAAGGACAGAAACCTTTTCCTTTTACTTACACTGGAGGAAAGAGGGCACTTGGAGTACACAATAGGTATTAGTACATACTTAGTTGTAATTGGATAAAATATGTGTCCCTTTTCAGAACAGATTCTGGTGTTTTAACTTTGTATTTACTGGATTTATTTTTGGCTCCCAGGACTCACATGATGCTTTGTTGGAATTTGGAAACAATAACCTCCAAGTCTTGGTTGATATTACCAAAGAAGGTGTGTGGAAAAATCCAGTCCTTCTTAAAATCCTGTCTCAGCAACCTGTAGAGGCAGAGGAAGGTAAGTGTTGGCATTTAATCAAGTACTTGCTTTGGGAGAGATCAGTGACTGGAACTGAATTAGAGAGTCTTAATTTTCAGAATTTCAGAATTGTACAATTTGTCATAGGATTCTCTCTGGGGAACTTGATATAATTAATTTGATTTTATTGTTTATATATTAATATCATTCATTAATATGTTAAATTAGCCCCTGTAAATTCTGGTCACTCTTTAGTAGTTTAGGATGGTGATTTTTTTAGACTTTTGCAACTCTTGCAGTTTTTTTATGGTACCTTTTACCATATTTTTTTCCTGTGGGTAGAGAAGCACTTTGAGCCAACAAGGAGTATTACAATGAAAAGTAAGGCTTTGCTATGAAAATGAAAATTCCCATTAAGAAAAAATCTTGGATCAAAGGATTTCTTTCATTTCGTTTCTTTGGTGAAGAATTCCCACCTTTTTTTAATGGGTTCCTGGTAAATTATTGCTGGTTATAATACAATCATAGGATTTAGAGTTAGAATAGATTGTAGATATCATCTGATTCCATCTTCCCTAATTTTACAGATGAGTAAACTGTTCTATGTTGCTAATTGTTAGTTTTCTCATTAAAGTTAAGAAATACACACCAAATTCTAGAGGAGGGAATCCATAATTTTTTATACAGCTGTCTTTTATATATTCATTCAATAAGCATTTATTTTATTAAGCATTTGCTATATGTAGACTCCCGTGGAAGGTAAATTAAAGCCAGGTTTCTGTTCTCAAGAGGCTTACCATCCAGGACAGAAGATGAGATGTGTACATATCCGTCACATAAGGTTTGAATGTGATAAGTGATCATGAGAGAGCCATGTACAGAATGGTGTGGTATTTCAGAAGGGAGGACTGAGGAATCTTCATGGAGGAAATGACATTTGTGCTAGGCCTTGAAGGGAAGGGTAGAGTTTCATCAGACAGAGATTGTTAGGTAAAAGGTAGGACTGATACATGGAAAAGATGATCAAACAATGAATTTTACTAAAAGTTGAGTAATTCTCTTCAGAAGGTTGGATGAACTAAAGAAACTTCTCCCCACGTAAGGTATCATCTATACATTAATTTATTCTTGATTGTTCCCTCTCTCTCTCTCAGACCTCAGAGAAGTGGCTTTTGAGACCACATTAAATATTCTTGTTGCAGCATTTGAGTTTTCCTTATCTTGCTCAAATACTAAACAGATAGCAAATTCCCTTTCTTGGCCTAATGATCTCTTAAACTGCTGGAGCTACAATTAGACAAGTTTGAGCTTCTTAGTCAGTTATGAAAACATGTTTCTTTTCTTTCCCTAGCCAATAGATTTATTGCACGAGAAGGACCTTCATTTCTGCAGATGCGAATAAAACACTTATTGAAGTCAAACTGTATCACACAAGCTACTTCTTTGTCAAAACTATGTGCGGAGTCTAAAGAAATTCCCAGTGTGTCATCTTTTCGCCAAGCTTATATCACATGTTTATGCTCCATGTTACCTAGTGAAGACGCCATTAAGGAGGTCAGTAAAACATAATTCTTATTGTTGTTATTTACACATAGGAAATCCTGATACAAATTTAGTAGATTATGTTGGATATTGTAACAGAGTTTTGTTTTTTAAATTATTAAAAATAAATAGATGTTTCCACGCTTCTTAAAGTACAGAATACATCCTTAGATGTTTGGCCTATCTTGCTGAATGTGTGTTCATCTGTGTATGAATCAGTTTAAAAGCAGGTGATAGAATGACCCACATTAGTATGTGCAGGTGTTTGGTTGGTTTGCATATTAAAATCTTAAAATCGAACTTTTTTTTTTCTGTATATGCTCATTTCTTCTTGTTTGACACATGGAAAAGAATATTAAACTACCAGCTTTGTAGGTCAACTAATTTAAAGGAATGAGGAGTGACTTGGTCCTAAGTTTGTGTTTTCAAAACGTTATAACCATATTGGTCCGCAAATATAGACTGCAGCCATAAAATGAGATGATTTGGGAGGGTGGGGGAAGAATAGGTATGAACTGAAAAATAACCTGCTTAGGTTTTCTGCAAGCCAGATTTAAAGGGAGAGGAGGTAGAGTGACCCATATTTAAACCTATACAGTATGTTTAACTTGGAAAGTAGTGATTTGTAGTAGTCTAAAAACCATATCTACATTAGGAACTCGGGAAAAGCATCTTGACTGTGAGAAGTGGCACATAGAAACAAGTTATATATTTACTATGCTCCTAAAAATTCTTTATTTTTTTTGCTTAAATTGGCATTTTTTTCAAATAGTAGTAGAGAATCACATTTTTTAAAAGGTATTTAGTAATTTTCTTGTGGGAGATGGGAATATATTTCTTTAACATTTTTAAATCAGACAATTTAATACAAGTTAACATGGGAATTTTCAGTTTTGGTTCTGTCAACCTGTCTTTTTAACATTTTTTTCCCTTTTTTATTTACCATTTGGTTAAAACAAATCCCTTGTTTATTTCCCACATTGAGATGTAACTTTATAATTATTCAGTTGATACTTGAAATAGTAAAGGAGTTGACGGCAAAAGTCTAGGCATAGCAAACTATTTTCTTTTGTTAGCTGAAAAAATTAAAATTATATTGAGAAAAAAATTAATA
This sequence comes from Petaurus breviceps papuanus, assembly GCF_028583685.1. Classification (NCBI taxonomy): domain Eukaryota; kingdom Metazoa; phylum Chordata; class Mammalia; order Diprotodontia; family Petauridae; genus Petaurus; species Petaurus breviceps. The sequence goes on from NW_027187338.1 coordinate 8,218,127, forward strand.
TGAAGAATTATAAGAATAGTGATTTTGGGGGGTCTGCCTTGAATTGATGGTTGTACTTTTATACTGTCACATTAAAAAACAACAACACTGAACTGTAAATCAGGATCTGGGTTCAAATCCCAGCAATATTCCATAAAACAAAACCCTTGGTAACAGCACAAAAATGCAACTATTCTGTTGTTTTCAAAGTTCACTAATTTACCTCTTACATATAAAGCACATTACATAGTCATACATATTTTTGGACACTTTAAAAAATGTGTGTGTAAAAAAATTTTCCCTTAGCCTCACCTGAAGCTGTCAATTAATCAACAAGTATTTGCTGTGTGCTAGTCATTGGACTTACAAACACAAAATAATAAAATTATTTGTACTTTCAAGGAGCTTACATTCTAATGGTGGAGACACCAAAGACATATGTAAACATGGACAAAATGAATATAATGTGAATGAGTACAATTCTATACACAGTAGTTAAATACAGGATAGTGTGGGAGGGAGGGTAGTAGTAGTCAAGGTGAGGAAAGGCTTCAGCTGCTGAGAGAGAGGACACTGAAGTAAAAAGGTGCATCCCAGGCACAGGTGATGACCAGTACAAAAGCACAGAGATGGGATATGGAGTGTCATATGAGAAGCTTTGACAAATCACTTAGGAGGCTGTATGGTAATTAAGTTGAGAGATGATGAGGGCCTGAACTAAGGTGATAGCTGTTTGAGAGCTGAGGAGGCATTGGATTTGTGAGATGTTGGGAATGTAGAAATGGCAGCAAGATTCAGCAACTATTCCTTTTTGTATGTAGGGTGAGGGAGAGAAAAGAGTCCAGGATAGTGGTGCCTTCAACAGAAATAGGGAAGTTTCAAAAGGGAGAGGGTTAGAGAAAAAGATAATTAGATCGTTTTTTAACGTTTTTGAATGAACTTTGAAAGTTTTAAGAGTTCTCCGGGCCATTCAGTGTGAAATGTCCAATAAGTAACTTGGTGATACAAGACTGAAGTTTTGGGGAGATAACAGTTTAAACCCACGGGAGCTGCCAAAGTTATTAAAAGAAAGTGTAGAAGAAGAGAAAAGGGCATATAATAGAACCTTGGGGAACATCCCCAGTTAGGAAGTTTGAAACATATGATGAGTCCCCAAAGGAACCTGAGAACAAGTGGTGAGACAAAAAGGAGAGCAGTGTCACAGACCAGAGAGGGCAGCCTCATGAAAGCCCAAAGATGAGATTAGTGTTAGACACTTGTAGAACTCACTTAAAAACAGAGTCAATGTGTGGTACAAATTCAGTTACCTTCTGCCTGCTAGTTTTATTTCATCTGATTCAACTCTCATTCATTGGGATCTGGGATATTCTCTTAATGACAAAAAAGATATTTCAGGGGAAGGGTGATTGATTGTGCATGTCTTTTGAATAATATTACATTCCAATGGTACTTTTTAAAAAAAAGATTGCTTGTTCTTTGAATTTTGTTTAAAATGTAGTATTCAGAAGGGTTTATGGAAAATTTTGGCCTGAGTTATGTTTGCAGAAGTGTATCTAATGATTAATTTAATGGCCTTGAGAATGCTTGATAGAAAACAATTCTGATGAATTTTGATTTGATGCCATCTATAATAGTATATATGTTTTTATGCAGGTGAGTGACATAAAAAAAGCTGTAATCTTCATAGAATAGAGGAGGAGGAGAATACAGTTCAGAAGATCAGTTAGTAAAGAATTCTAGGAATTCAGATTGGAGCTCTCCAAAAATGGAGTTCCTTTTCCTTGAACATCTTCAAAGAGAAACTTGATAAACCAGTTGTCATTGCTGTTGTAGATGAACTTCATGATTTGGATGTGTTTAAATTAGATGATATCAGAGACCCTTATCAAATCTACCTATGGTCCTAAGACCAAAAGGTCAGTTCAGATATTAAAACATTCTTCAACAAATATTTCAAAATTCATTTCACCTCTGTATTTTATGGTCAAGCAAGGAGGGGAAAAGAAGGTGGAAAGGGAATCAGATGAAAGAAATACAAGAAGCTGTCTGGTTGGTACTTTTCTAAAGCTGTACTTTTAAGAATATCTAAAATTTGAGTCAGAAGAGTAATTAAGATAGTAAAGAAGAATTTATTAAGTGCTTACTATACTATTGTGCTAATAAGCACTGGAGATACCAGTACAAGCAAAATGAAATACATGATTTTGAAATGCAGAGCATCAGGGACAGGCCTGAAGGGAAATTAAAGCAGGCCAGATTGGGTCTCTCCACAAAATGGAGGCTCCAGGAGAAGGGACGGGATACATCTTACATATGGATGTTCTAGGGTGAGCAGCAGACCAGAGGGATGTAAGGGTGAGGAAGGCTGCAAGCTCTGAGGTAAGTTCTAGGATAAGACAGCAAGTATAGACATGGGTTTTGAAGTCCAGGAAGTCAAGCATTTTCTTTTGTGCTATAGTAGTTCTTTCTATTTGCATTGTTGAAGTCGCATATTTTTCTTGGCTTCGCTTACTTCAGTTTGTATTAGTTCACATCACTCTGTTCTTCTGTATATTCATCATAGTCATCATTTCATACAGCACAGAAACACTCCATTATATTGATGTATCACACTTTGTTTAGCTATTTCCCAATTGAGGGATATCTACCTTGTTTCCAGGTCTTTGAAATAGTATGGTATTACATAAGAAAGCTAAGAAAAAGAGCGTTTCAAGAAGCAGGGGAAGGGAAGGATGAAATGTGTCAGATGCCGCAAAAAGATTGAGGAAAATGACTAGGAAGTGGTTTTTGGATTTGATAACAAAGTGGTTAGTCACTTTTAAAAGAGTAGTTTCAGTAGAAGGATTAGCTCAGAAGCTTTATTTAAAAAATGTTTAAAAAAGGAATAAAGAAAAAGTGGGGAATATATAAACCACTTTTAAAAATTGAATATTCTAAACTTACAAAACATAAAAAAATAGGACATTTCCATATATAAGGTAGAGCAGAAAAAGAGGCTTATATGTGAAACTGAATCTACAACTTGATTTCATATAAAATTTTAATTGTTTAATTGATTAATGTTTTTTGAACACCTGTAAAAATTAACCTTTGTGAACTTTGGGTGGGCAGTCACTTAGTACCTCTATGTCTCTTTTTCCATATCTATAAAAATGAGGGAACTTTAATTTGGATGATCTCTAAGTCTCGGTTCTATGATTTTATCACTGTCTTGGTGCTGGAGGTGCACAAGGCATACACAAGGAAGTTGGAGAAGAAATGGGAGAGTATGATGTTTCAAGAGTCTTGGAAATGAGAATATCTTGAAGTAAGGATTTGTTGTTTTTTAGTCGTGACCTACTTGTGACCCCATTTGGAGTTTTCTTGGCAAAGATACTGGAGTAGTTGGCCATTTCCTTCTCCAGCTCATTTTACAGATGAGGAAACCTGAGGCAAACAGGGTTAAGTGACCTGCCTAAGATCACACCACTAGTAAAGTGTCTGAGGCCAGATTTGAGCTCAGGAAGATGAGTCTTCCTCCCTTCAGGCCCAGGACTATCCACTGCGCCACCTAGCTGCTCCTTAGAAATAAAGAGTACAATGATCATAATTGTCCGGTGTCATAAGATAGAGAGGTCATGGAGAATGAGAACTTGGGTGGGGGGGGGGGGATTGTGAAGAGGCAGCACACAGGGGGTGAGGTGTTGGTTACCAGTTACCTTTCAGATAAAAGTTTCCATGGAGTCATGAGGATAGAAATTGGGTCAAAAGGAGTTGGTGAAAGAGTGGATAGTGAAGAATTAGAGACAATGGGTAAAGTTTCCTTTTCAGGGAGATAGGCAGTAAGCCAGGAAATTGACTACAAGCTGGGTGGGAGAGGAGGGATTTTTTTTTTTAATAATTGGGAGAAATGAGTACATTTATAGGCAAATGGAAAAGAGCCATTAGAAAGGTGACAATGATTTGTATTTATATAGTGCTTTTAGACTTCTAAAGCTCTTTACTTATAACCCTGGAAAATAAGTAAATAAGGATAGATTAAAGATTATTGATTACATGGTAGCTGAAGCAAGATCTTAAAAGGGCAGAAATAAATGGAAGATTACCTCTTCTCCTGAGATACAAGAGAGTAGGTGGTTATGCTAAAATGTTTTTTATGCTGGCAGAAGAGCTCCCATTGTATGGCCTTATTCTTCTCTGAACTGGCTAACTGTGCTCTACAGCTAGAAGTCCGGGGCATGGTGGTATAGCTAGAGAATTTGAAGGAAAAATGTTGAAACAATTGCTGCAGGAAATGAAGTTGGGAGTCAATAAAAGTAGAACAGAAGTATTGTGGAGCCTCAGGTTTGTGTTAATGTACCACAAATGTATTCTGGTAAATTCAGTTCAATTTTATGATTTCCTGTAGTTAGACAAAGTAGCCTGGGATCAGTAATAACGAAATCAGTTAATGGGCTTTTTTTAGGATTGTGAATTAGTGGACTAGAAGCAACCCAACAAGTGGCCAGAACCACGGGGATGATGTCAGTCATGGGATCAAGGCTGGGAGTGGAAAGGAGGTGAAACAAGAGTGGGGGAAATAGTTATGAAGAATAGGGAAATGAAGGTTATGGTTAGAGGTCATGATTTTGGTAGGAGTAGTTTTAGTTTAAATGAAGGACAAGGAGAAACTGCCAAATCCAATTAGCTCTTCTCAATTCTCATTGTCTTCTACCTCTTTTTTTAGCTTTTGACACTATTGATCACTCTCTTCTCTCTAGATGTTTAGGACACCACACTCTCCTTCGTCTCCTACCTGTCTGGTCCAGATCAGCCCCTGTAACTGCAGATGTCACAAGGGGTTCTGTCCTGGGCTGTCTTTTCCCTCTGTACTATTTCACTTGGTGATTCCATCAGCTCCCATAGATTCAGTTACCACCTCTGTGCTGATGACCTCTCTACTGCCCTCTAGTCTAGCATCTCTAACTTTAAGACCAGAGATATGGACACAATTGTAAGATAAGAGCAGTCAAAATGAATAATCAAATCAAAAAGAACCCTAGAGCTTCCAGTTCTAGATTTGTGACCAGTTGCTAAAGCCACTGAGAAAGTTGCAGAGAGAATCAGTAAAAAACAATAACAAGAATGAGGAGAGCGTGAGAGTATATGGTCTTTCAAAGAGGAAACAGCACCAACACAGAGCAAAGCACATGTTGTCCTAACTCCAGCCTTCTCCCCAGAGACTGAGTTTTGCAGAGAATAGAGAAGTCTGCTGAGAATAATGAAGTTTCCAAAGAGCAGCGATATAGTGAGCTCCAAAGACCAACTTGGTATGATCAGCTCAGATAATGTGTGGAAGCACAGCAGAGCTGGCATCTGGGTAAAGGGAGTGCTGCCTATGTACTCAGTGTACACTGTTGTGAGGGGAGGGTTTTCCTTCTTGAGTATTGTTTTTCTCTGAGTCTCTGAATCTCTCCATCATTCATCATTTGACTCTTCTGTATGTTGTCTCTGTCTTCCACTCTTTCCTTGGCCCCCATGCTCTTTAATATTTTTGCTACGGCCTTGGATTAAGGCACAGGTGGGATGACTTCAGGTTATATGAAAGTATCAATAATGGTATTGACATATAGAAGTCCCCTAAATGTAGTTATCTCAGGTAGAACAACGGGCCAAATATAATGAGTTGAAATTTGGTAAGGGTAAATGTTAGGGCCTGTACTTGGATTCAGAAAATTAATTGTACTAGTACAAGATCAAGTCTGGACAAAATTTCATATTAAAAAGTTCTAGGGATTTTATTATACAAATAACTGTTTGAATAAGAAATCCTTAAGTATTTCAATGCAGTAAGCATTTGCTAAGTGCTGGTTGTGTACAAAGCACTAGGATTAGACTTGTTCTGCTTGGCCCTAGAGGGCAGACCTTGTACCCACTGGGTGAGACTTGCAAAGAGACAAATTTAGGCTCAATTTAAAAAACAAAATTCCTGACAGAGCTATTCCAAAATGGAATGAGCATCTTCAAAAAGTGGGTTTCCTTTCACAAAGGATATTCCATCAGAAGTTGGATGACCATTTGGAGATACTCAATTTGAAGATGAGATTGCTTTTTAGGCATGGTTTGGATTAGAATGACCAATAAAGTTCTTTCCAACTCTGAGATTTAGTGTTACTCTGACTAAGGCTGGTTTAATAGGCATACACTTGAGAAGAATATTGTAGATTTATGCAACTTACCTCTATGATGCCTGGAATTGGTGAGTATACTCTAAGTATTGATGACAAGTTTATAGTAGAAACTGGAAATTTTGCTCAAAAAGCAGAAATTACACATTTAAAAAACCTATGGAAGCATGGGCATTTGAGAATTCTGGGATGAGTACTGCTAAGGGTACAGGGAAGAGAAGCAAAGGAACCAGTGGAGATGACCTTGGCATTTGCAGGGTATAATGAGCTTAGCCTGACCACTGCAGAGTCTATTTCGGGGAGGGGGGTATGAGCTAAAGTTGGACCCAAACTGTTGAGGGTCTTCAAAGTGAGTTTGAAGACTTAAGCGGGGAGCCCAAAGGGCCCTTTAAGCATTAGATATCTTTCATTTCAGGTAGAATTGCTTTGAATTTGGCAGCATGTGCAGGACAGGTTGGGGGAATCGGGAAATACCCTTGAGTTTTAGAGGCTTTTGCCTCCATGTGTTGGCCCATGATAAGGATCTGCACAAGAGAGGTAGTAATTAAAATGGAGAGAAGAGGACAATTCTGAGAGGTAATTTTTTTTTGTTTTAATTTTTATTGATATCTTTTTTTTAAACATCATCTTCATTTCCATTGATGTCGCCCACACCCATCCAGCGAGCAAAGAAATAAAAAGAGGAAAAAATGCAGTTAAGCAGAACTGGCCGTCATATTCACACATTGAGGTTGTTATCCTTTCCGCAGTTCCCCTTCCTCCCCTCCCCAGGGGCTCTTGATTTCCAGTAAGGGACTTTCCCATTGTATCACATGGTTTCTTTGGTTTGTTTGGATCCATCTTGATCACTCCAGTAGTATTTACCTTCTTGTGCTAATTGTTAAGCACATATTCTCCAACTCTTTTTTTTCCAGATCATTAGGACAATAACACTTTAGTTTTTGAAGACAGCAGGAAAGGTTTTGGTAAAATATTAGGAGTCACCAGATTTAGACTAATTGAAAATTTCAAGTTAGTGATTTTGTAACAGTAAAAGAGAGATGAAACTAAGGAGAGTTCACTAGCAACCACAGCTGAGGTCAATAGATGAGTTAAGTTAAGCAGGCAGCTGGGAATAAAGCAGTGTGTATTGGCACCTATGGGTATCCCAGTAATGGGGATACGGAACAGGAAACCTCTGCTGGGAGTTGATTGAGCTGGAGACTCGCAATTAAGATTAATTGACTGAGTCAGCTGGAAGCCAAAACACTGAAGCCTGTTCAGATAAGGGTGGGTCCTTGCAGTCTGAGAATAACAGCAGCTTCTGTTTTGTAGTGCTTTTTACTAGTCACAAAGAACTTTCCTCACAACCCTATTGAAGGAGGGTAGTGCAAAAATTACTCCCATTTTACAAACTAGGAAACTAAGGTTTAGAGAAGTTAAGTCATTTACCAATTTACATAAATGACAAAGAGCCAGTCTTCAAACCTAGGTCACTTAACTCTAAGCCCAGTGTGTTCTTTCCATTACACTGTCTGGTAGGAAGCTGACCTAGTAAGGGTGAAGAGTTTAGTTTTGAGCAAAGCACAAGTCTCTTTGTACTTGGCAGAAATAAGATAACATTGCTTATTTGAGGAAGTAAATGATGGTCTCAGAAGGGTAATTCCAAGCCATAGGAACAAGCATTTATTAACATAGAACCTTTGATGTTAGGATATAGTTACTGTATTTTTACTTTTTTTTATTCTGAAAATGACACAAAATATTTGGGAATGTTTTCTGTGGGGCGAGAGAATTTTTGTTTCTTCCAAAAATGAAACGGATCCAAAAAATGGAGAAAATCTAGTTGCAAGATTTGGTTACTATTGGATTGGGTGACTGTAGTTATTAAGTATCAAAGGGAGAGACACATTCTGGATTAAAAAAGAAATAGACAAATAGTACCTAGTCTTAGGCTTGGCCCCTTTGGGAGAGAGTCACAGTCTCTAGGTATAAATGATAAACAGAAAGACAATTCTCTACAGGAACCAGAAGGCCTTTATTCAGTTTGGAAACAGAAAGAAAGGTAAACAGGAGGCCACACATTCTAGTTGTAGTTGTAACTATACCTGCTTCTCTACAAGTGCATGTTGTGGAAAGAACACCGGACTTGGAGCCCAGAAACCTGGGTTTGAATCTCCTGGTTCTTCTCTCTCTGGAATGAAAGCTCTTAGTTAATGGTTAACTTATTTCTCAAAACTATCTTCTTAAAATACAGTATCTCTTTTTTAGTCTTGTGGGAATTTCAGGGCTCAGTCCACTCACTGTGGGTCCCCAGAACCCACACATTGAGAGCATTTGTCTGCTAGGTGACTTAGTGCCAACTTCTCCTCCTTTCATTCTAAGAGCAGCATACTCTTCTTCTTCATAATTATGTGCCTCTTTCCCAAAAAAGAAAAAATAAAGAGCTTTTTAAGCCTTTTGGAGAGTATCACCATTTTAAAAAGGATTAGTCGTCTGCCATGCCATGTTTGCTATTCTGCTAGTCTATAGCAATATGAACTTTGCCCTCTCCTCTTTTTTCTTCTTCTAGTGGAAGTGGCAGGCTGTTTGGAGTTTAAATTATTCCATTGATCAGCCCTGGCCATAATGCTTACTAGTTTTAATAGACAAATAATAAACCCAAAATAATTTGAAGATAAATTTGCTGCTCTACTTTTTATTTCCTACTATGCACCTTTGTCCACTTGTGACAATTTCATTATCTTTAGGCAAGGTTCCCTACTAGAGGTTGTCCCCCTTTAAGGTTTCTCCCACTCTGGCCCCCTGTAACCACTGGCTGAGGGCCAAATCCATAGTTGAAACTTAATAGGTAGGGGCGGCCAGGTGGCTCAGCAAGTAAGAGCACCGGCTCCAGTGTCAGGATGACCTGGAGATCAAATCTGGGCTCAGATACTTAGCACCACACCCAGAAATAACTGGCCATGTAACCTTGAGCAAGTTACTTAACCCCAATTGCTTAAAAAAAAAAAACCAAAAACTTAATGGGTAGGAAAAGATTTTTACATGTCCTTGATCAAGGGAGTAACATGAGAAAAGCGATGTTTTAGGAGACTGACCAATGATCTGGGTCTTGAGGGAGGAAAGCAACATGATAACTGGCATTTATAGCAGGGTTTGAGGTTTATTAACTATAATTTGAGCTTCATGTACTACCCTGTGAGATGGGTGTTTGCAAGTCTTATCCTCATTTTACAGATGAGTATCCTGAGTCTCATAATGGTTAAATCATTTGCCCATAGTCATAGGCCTAGTGTGAGAGGTAGAATTAGAATGTATGTCTTCCTGACTTCTAAATCTAGCAGTATGCTGGGCAGCACTTGAAGATACTTTACTAGTGTCAGCACAAAGTCTGGGATCAGGTATCACACTTAAGCTATCTATATTATTTATTCATCGTTTTTCCTTTTGTACAATTATTTATATTTTTCTTTCTAATTCTGAATTCAGTCCACTCTCACAATTATGTTACCAGAAAAAAGTAATAGTGCTTCAGGGACTATTAATTCCCCAATCTTATGGGCATTCCTTTCTTTTCCCTACCCCCCAAATAGACAGGAAATAAATAACATAAAAGCATTTTGAAAAATATAAACTGTCTCCAAGTACAAATGGAGAAAGGTTTTTTTTGGGGGGGTGGATGGAGAAAAGAGGGAAGGAATGTTCTTCATGTCTCTGCATTTGATACTGTTACCTCTCCTTTCTTCCTTTGTGCTCCCTCCTCTGAGTCTTCTTTCCATCACTATCTCCTGATTCTATTCATACCTGTCTGACTGACTGACTGACTGACTGTTCTTCTCAGTCTCCTTGCTGAGGCCTCCTGAATATGGTTGTGTCCCAAAGCTCTGTCCTGGGTCTTCTTCTCTTCTTTATACTTTTTCACTTGGCAACCTCAGCAACTTCCATGGGTTTAAAACATGTCATTTCCCCCCAAATCCAATGCTTTACAAAACTTTCTTATTTCTTTTGAGGGTGACTACAATTTTTTCAGTGTCCCATGTCTAAAACAGATGCACTGTCCTCAACTCTCCCTCAACCTACATATCCATTCAGTTGCCATATCTTGCTTTTTATACCTCCACAACTTCTCTCCATTCTGATCCCTTCTCTCCATTCACACAGCTTTTTTTTAAGCCCTCATCAGCCTCTCACCTCAGCAATTACAGTGCCTATCTAATCGGTTTCCCTTCCTGTAGTCAACCTTTTAAACTGCTGCCAAATTGCTATTTTGGAAGCATAGGTCATACCATGTTAGTCCCCTGCTCAGGAAGCTTCAGTGTCTCCCTATTGCCTTAGGATAAAATACGTATTCCTTTTTTTGTTATTGTTGTTGGGGTTTTTCGGGGGATTTTTTGCTCTTTTTGGAGGGGGGAAGGCAGGGCAATTGGGGTTAAGTGACTTGCCCAAGATCATATGGCTAGTTTTGTGTTAGGTGTTTGAGGTTGGATTTGAACTCGGATCCTCCTGAGGCCAGGGCCACTGCTCTATTTACTATGCTACCTAGCCACCCCCATACTCCTTTTGTTTAAAATTCTAAGCCCTTCACTATTTGGCTTTAACCTATCTTTTCAGCTTGATTTTTTTTTTTTTACACTTTCCAGCCTAAGTGACCTCCTTACTATTTCCTTAACAAGAAATTTCACTTATTGTCTCTCTACTTTTTAACAGCCTTGCCTCCTCTCCTTCCTTCCCCACCATGACTGGAATGCTGTCCCTCTTCATCTTCAAAATTACCTTGCCATCTCTCGTTCTTGCCATGTAACCAACCCATCTTCTCTTCCTGCCATACCGTTTCCTGATAACTAACGTCTTTTTTCTTCCTGCTCTTTGGAGTTTCTCATTGTTTCCATATGATGTTTCCTGCTCACCTTTTACCCTTCCATTACCTTCTGTGTGATACACATTTTTAGTTCTTTGGAGGCAATTGAATTCAATATCTTTCTGCCATATATAACACTGGCAGGATGTTATTTAAAATGGGTCTCTGATTTCTTTGGAATCCTGGGATCAGTAAAAGAACTTTGCAGTTTCCAAAATGCAGTGCAGCCCACTCTCCTTTTCCTCTTGTTAAACTCTGGACCAAACTCATTCATCTTTACTGTCTGTCCCAGATACATAAGGTATTGGAAAACTCCGTAGAGGATCCATCCAAATGCCCATTGGAATCTGGGCACTAAACATTCTTCATCCACTTCGTTGTCTTTCCTGTGGGAATACACAGACCAAACTCCTTTTAGTGATTTAGTGACTCTCTGTTAGGAGTCTCAGCGGTGTTGTGGGACTTGATGCAGCCAGCACAGTGTCATCCACAAACAGGAGCATCTAGAGGACCATAATATCTCTAGGGAATTGAGTTCTTTTTGTAAGATTTTCACAAACAAGTTTTAACCCAGTGTTGCCTTTGGTAGCCATTTCTTTCCGTTGGCAAGTAAAGTCATATGTAAGACATACTAAGGCATTTTTCTGTATTCTTTTGGTCTCCTGTTGTGTCAATTAACCGTAACTGGGACAGGATAGCAAATATATATTTAAGAAGACTGACAAATGTAGAGCCATCTCAGAACAACAGAACACATCATATAGGTGTGATTTTATACAATACACAATTATGGAAGAATCTAGTATATTTGACAAACTGTATATTAAAATAGTTTACCTACCTCCTTAAAATTACACTCTTGACTTTCAGTAGGATTGGTAGCAAAAGAACGTAGATTGTAGTGCTGTATTTAACTTTTTTCTTGTTTTATTGTCATCTTTAATCTGGCAAATGTTTACTTGCATCATCTTACTGACTGATTGAAAAAAAGTCAATGAATTTTTAAAAGTATATTTTCAGCATTATTAACCTAAAAAGTTTAACGCTGACTGGGCCAGTTGTTGTTTTACAACATTCATAAAACAAGATTAGATCTGGCATCAGTGTCTATAGAAAGGTACATCATTTTCACACACACACACACACACACACACACACACACATATATATATATATATAGTGAGACAAGTCAGCATTCAAGAGTCCTTACTGAGCAGCATAAAATTAATAGCCAGAAATACTGTAGCCCTACAGACAGTTCATGTGGGTTTAGAGAAGATCATCTTTGTACCTGGGACTGACCTTCAAAAAAGAGGGAGGAACTTAATTTGGGACTGGAAGAGTAGATAAATTTGAACTGCTGAAAAGTTTGGACTGGTGAAAGTAAAAGTATTTCACATATTGATAGCATTTTAAGGTACACAAAGTAGGTATATCCTAGGCCTGTTACAGAATGGGAGCAGTGGACTGAAATCTGAATTATGGAGTACAAATAATAAAAAGTGCCACCATGAATTTTTAGAATTAACCTTACACTTTTCAAAGTGCTTTAACATGTCACCTCATTTGATTGTTATCCCTGTTTGACATAGTTTTTGTAATGTATCCCTATTTTTTCTATATGACCTCTTGGTGAGGAAGAACAGATGGACAAGCCATTGTTGGACTGGTGTCCAGAAAACATTTTAAAAATAAGGGAGAGGCTGTCAAAACATAGTGTAGTTCCTCTATGGGAGGATTTATGAAAAGACATAAGAAATAATCACATAGGATGAGAAATCATGGATGCTTTGCAATTTTCATTGTTGGCCCCAACCAATCCACACAGATGAGATTAAGAATCCATTGCATTATTCATTTTTAGTATGTTTTACTTATTAATACATAGCTAAATGTTTCTAGTGTAGATAGATATATTTTAGAACTTAAGGATTTGTGATCGATGATTTTGTTGATGTGTGTTTTCCCCGTACTGATGTAGATCTGCTTATGCTTGAATACACTGTTTACTTGAGTTTTGATTTATACATAAGTGGCCAATCTGACCATTAGATATACAGTGATTAGAAATAATTAAGTAATTTATTAGGAGCAAATTAATAATTCAGACATCCTTTCCCCAAAATATGAATTATTGTGAGGCTTTACTATAAATGTATTTTTAAATCAACTCTTTATTTCACATTCTTTTTGGATACATCTGCTGAAATGTCCCTGCCAGTTACACACAAAGTTTTGTAATGTACCCATTTAAAATGTAAACTCTTCGCTTATGAAAATTACCTGGCAAAATAATTACTTTTAATCTCTTCTGTGGGCAGTACAGTATACCAAAAACAAAAAAAACCTGAAATGAGTCAGGATAGGTGGGTTTGGATTCTTCTTCTGCCATTTCCTAACTAGCAGGCCATGGGCAAACCATTTAAATTCTTGAGGCTCAGTTTCCCCATCAGTAAAATGAGAATTGATAATGTTTGCATTATCTGTTACACAGGGTTAATGAAAAGGAAGTACTTTGTCAACTTTAAAGGGCTATGTAATGTGAGTTAACTATCATTATTAATTATGAATGAGGAAGCAGATGATTTTTCGTTAGAATTCAGCTTGATCCTTAGTTTCCTTAGCAGCAAAATGGTGATAATAATCTCACAAGGTTGCAAGACCCAAATGAAGTAATGTTTATGACAGCACTTTGAAAAGTGTAAGGTGTTAGAGAAAAGTAAAGTGGTGGTTCTTATTACCATATTGGTCTGAATGTAGGCCATGCTTTTTCCCCAGATCTGATTGTATAAAACGTGAGTGCAGCCCTATAATTGCACTCTTAGTACCATAGGCACAGCTTAAGCCTCGCTGGTCTCCCTAGCAGCAGCAGAAGCAGTAGCAACAGCTTCCCCACCGGCCCGCACACCTGCTGAAGGAGCCTGTGCCAGACGCCCCTGCTGCTGACACTGCAAGGTAAGGGAGGCAGATCCCTCCCGCTTACACACTGCATCAGATGACTTAATGTATGTGAAGTGCATTGCAATCCTTAAAGCACTATACAAATGTCAGCTGGAGTAGAATTAATATCATCATCCCTGTCTTTAGAGATCAGTTTGACCACAGGTTCTATGACTTACGGTCTATGATCTTAAGAACTCTCATTCCTTCTCATGTACATTCCTGAGTCTGTAGATTACCAGTTGGGCAGTGACAGGGGATCTCAGCAGTGTGTTCCCCTTCTCCTCCCAGAATATATACTTTGTCCCCTGGCCTGGCCTTCAGTATAATGAGGTGGATGGATGACCACAGAGCTGTTGCTGAGGTGCTTTAGTGTGGAGGTCAGTATCACAGAACAGTCAAGTAGACCAGGGAATGGATCCCATAGAGGAATGGTGTTTCTAAGCTTTGAAACCGGCCAAGGGGCTGCCCTGGGAGTGGGGTAAGGCCAAATAAGAACGACCTGTCTGGTGTTCTCATCATCAGCCACAAAAACATGTGATGAAGTTTGGGGATCTTAGTACTATTCTCCAAAATGGATTAGTAGTGGGAAAATAATTTTACTAACACATTTTCTTCTTTATGAAAGATTTCATTTTAGGACTGTGGCGTGTGGTTTGGGGCAGCCTATATTCGGACCAATAGGATGCAGTTATACCCTGCATAAAAACAGGCCCAACCAACACCATTTCTCAGCAATGTCTCATCCATTATGACCAAATTCCCACCTTCATGTTGTGAAACGATCATAATGCTGAAATTAGTCTGTCAGATGTTTTTTTACTGAGAGTTATGGTTTCTTATAACCATTTGGCAACATATGGTGGGCTAATTCAGATTTCAATCCACAACTCTTTTTCTTGGTGTTCTCAAACATCTTGATAATGTTCTAGTAAACCATCTTTGAGGTGTTGTATTGTAGCCCCTGTCAGCTTTCTGAACTCTGGCTTTCTCCCTGCATGAAGTGTTGGCTGGGTTTGCTGTGGAACAGCTGTTTGTCCTAGCATGGTAGTCTCCATTTCATTCTTTGGCCAGTCTTTGGTGGGCACTGCTTTTAATTTTCCTAGTCCATCCAGCCATAGATTAGATCCAGAGGACTTGATTGTGCCAGAATCTCACTAAAATGGCATCTTCATGGTGTAACATATCTTGTCTCTGGCAGCTAAATTGAGCAAGGCTTCATTGTGTCTTTGGATTTCAAAACTCAAATACTGCTTCCTTCCTTCAATGTGTTGCCCTTGATTGAAAAAGATTTTTGAACTCCTACCGCATGGTTAGCTTTATGAATTTAAACTTCTTCACGTGGTTAATTAAATTTGGTTCTGTGCTTAAGTTAAAATCTTGCTGATTATAGCAACATATTTTAAAGGTCATGTAGAGTGAGCACTGGTTAGAAGTCAGAAGACCTGGGTCTGCCACTGACTAGCACTGTGACTTTGGGCAAGTTAAATAACCACCCCAGTGTGCGAGTTCTCTCATCTGTGATATGGAGGTAATTTTACCAGTGGGGTCATTAGATTTTGAATGGCTCTTTCCCTTTGAGGTGCCACCCAGTTTGCTTGTTTTAACATTGTTAGTGTTTTTAAACTGGAAGGTATCCATCTATGAGTTTTTGTCTTAAATTTTTTGCTCCAGATTCATGATTTTATTGATGTAGGGAACTCCCAGGTAAGGAAACTCTCTCTTCCTGATACAGTTTAGTAGCTTCTCTGCATCTTAGTTGTAGAGAGTTGCCTGGGACCCTGAGAGGTTACAGGACTTGCCCAAGATCACACAGCCAGGATTTATCAGGTTGGAATTGAACCCAGGTCTTCCTGGTTCCAGTTCACTACACATTGCTGCCCTGCAAGTTTATTGCAAAGATGAAGTGATTTAATATTTATATTTGTACTTTGAGAAGTAAAAGACACCATTCAAAATGTAAAATATTGTAACACTGCCCTCCCAACCTTTATCATCCTATGCTTGTATTTCTTCCTACCAAAAATCTTCAGTAAGACTTCTGAGCCCATCAAAAAGTTATCAAAATGTTCCATGCACTTTCTCACTTAAATTCAGGACTAATTTGATTTAACTTTTGAAAAGTAAGTACCTTTCAAATTAAGGATCTGTTTTTGACCAGACAACATTCCTTTTTCTCTTGTGTTGTATCCAGAGAGTAGTTTTTAAAATGACTTAGTTCCCCTCAGCCAAGTCACTGGTGATCAATTATTGTTGGTTGAGAATAAACCCAGAACTTTAAAAAGTTTTAGAAAGAAGTTTAAGTTATCCCACAGAATCAGGAGAGCTGAAAAGGGAGTGACCCACTCCTCCTGAATCTCTATGAATTACACATTATAGAGAATTCAAACAGAGGAAGGCAAACTGATTGGTCAGCATGGAGGCAGTTTACAGATAAGATACTTAGACTGATTAAAATCTATATCTCAAGAAATTGGAGATTCCTTGCATCAATTTCGGATCCCTTGGAAGGTTTTGGAGGTCAGCCTAACCTGGATGTCCTGAGTTAAGCATTAAGCAAATCTGGTCTCTAAGCAACAAGTCTGGTCTCTCAGCCCTGCAGGGCTAGGTTCAAATAATGCCATAAAGTTTTCCCCACATCATTAATCTCTGCCTACTATCTGACAAGGGCTGCATAGAAACTGCTACTAAGGATAGCATCATCACAAGAAGCGAGAACAAGCACATGGCAGCAGTCCCACATAGCTGTTTATTTGTAGCAAGAGCCCATGTCTACTACAAAAAGCATCTGGGACCCACTTCCAAGAGCAGCTTTCTGTCTAGAACTCCCCTAGCATCCTGAGCTTCCAGTCAGAACCTGGCCAGTAAGGGGAAGTTAAGTCATCCATTCATGCCAGTAGTTTTGGAATCCCCAGAGCTCTCAGGAACTTGCCAGGTAACTCATGGCATGAATCCCGGCATCCTGGCCATGAGGACAGCAGAATCGGGGTTAGACTTCCTCAGTTTGGATGGGTGCTTGGAGTCAGAGCTCCTACCCTACCCTTCGCCTTCCAACCTGGACCTTTATATGAGGCAGCAAGTTACTTAAGGGTATAAGTAATTGTGTTATGGGGTTTTTTTTAAGGACAAAAAAAAAAAACCCAAACACACACAGCAGAAATTAAAAAGATAAAAAATCACACTTGTTTATTTTTTAATTCTCCAAGTCACCTACCTAGATGCTTTCCAACAGCATTAATGACTTTACCTTATACTTTGAAAGAAACTAATAGCCTTTGAGCAGCCTTTAAAAAAATAAAAAGGAGTAGGGAATGGAAAAAACAAAGGATACAAGAAGCAGACATGGTAGTCTTGTGGAGTAGGCAGTACGAAAACCTAAGGGGCCCCAGTGAGGGCCACACAGCAGGATAGTGCTTAGACTGTCCCACCAGTGGGGGAACAGTGAGTAGAATGGCAATTCCAGAGCCTGAGGAAATGGCTCATCTTTAGGACCATGACATATTGACATAGCCCTCTCAAGTTTACAAAGTACTACCATATCTACTATCTCATCGGTCAATCCAGTATTTATTAAGGGGCTTACTCTGTGCCCTGCAGGCATTTAATGCAAATGCATTATCACAGCAGCTTTGTGAGGTAAGTAAGGCCAGCTCCTGTACAGTCCAGCAAGTTCAAAGATTGCCCAAGGTCACAGAGCTGGGATTTGGACCCACATGATAGATTACAGATCCATAGTGAGAAGGGCCAAACTCCTCATTTTTCAGATGAGGTCTTTGTGGCCCAGAGGTTTGGTGAATTGCCCAAGGTCACACAGGTAGGCAGGAGCAGACGTGGGGTACAAACCTGGGTCCTCTGACTCTGGAACCAGTGCTGTTTTCCACTATGCCATATTGCCTGTGATTTCATTTGTGTAGGGAACTACCCAGGGAAGAAAATCCCTTTGCCTATGCACATTGGCAGTTGTTATTGTCATAGAGTCTTGGAGAGTCGGGATGGAGGATAGGAATGAGAAACTTAATTACTATCCTCGGGTACAGAGTCAGTATTTGTCAGAGCTAGGACTAGAACCCAGATTTTTCTGACTCTGAGCTCTATCCATTATACCACACTACCTTATGTTGCCCCATCTAAATCATCTCACTACAAGGTAGTCAGGTCCTCTTCTTGCTACACAGTCCACCCCCTAAGTCATGAGAAAGAATCCTTAAGTAAAGTGAATTTAAGTAAATCTTCAGGGTATTTTATATTAGAAATGGAAGCATAAATATCACCAGTTTTGTATTGCAGACTTAGTACTTTAGACATAGTAATGAGGCTATATTTTAGCAAAAATGTGTCATTACTAAGGGTTGACACCAGTCATTAAGAAAAGTTAAATTACATTCACCATTTTCTTTACTGGGGAAATATGTAACATATTTTAGAAAGATTTTCATTACAAACAGTTAAAAATTTAAAAGGTTTAGTATTTAAAGAGATTAAGATTTAATAACCTGGAAATTTGACTTACCCAGAACACTGCATTCCCCAGTGATGCCAAGTAAATGAGGTATTGCCTTATTGTTGTTTGTACTCCAAGCAACAGCTTCTAAAAGGTCCCAGCCTAGCTCAGCTGCCAGCAGTAATAGGAGTAGACCAGGTGTTTTGAACCTGTTCATATGTTTGTAACCACAGTAACCTTTTGAATAAAGTACAAAGAAGGAACTTCAGATGAGAACCTTCTTCAAACATAATATTTGTTCCAAGTATCCAAGAGCTATATTAAAATCAGTTTACCTGGAGAGGAAGCTAAGATGTGTAGTGAATAGAAAGCCATCCTTGAAGTCAGAAACACCTGAATTCAAGTTCTGCCTCTCATCACATATTGACTGTGGCCCCAGGCAAGTCCCTTAACCTCTCAGTACTATAGGCAACTTGCTAAGACTATTAGTTACAAAACCAGGGTCGTTCTGCAGTGCTGGAGAGATTTTCCTCACCACGAGTTCTCTGTACCAGTGAAATCACAGGTCTGGTTTCAAAATTCAAAACCAAACAACCTAAAAAAGAAGCCCAAAATTTTTTTACAGTCTTTTATTTCATTGGGAAAGGGGAGGAGGTGGGGGAAGGGAACTTGTTTGTAGTGTCTCTACTATGCCCTGCCTGCCCCATGGAGCCTTTTCCTTCTTGTCTAACATGTTCATGCTCGAAAGCCTCAAAGGATTAGCTTATGTTGGATTTTGCCCTGCTAACCAGCTAAAGATTTGGAATTTGTTGTAAATGTTATAAAGAAGCTTCACTTTGTGCCAAACTTGTTCAGGAAAGTCACCATTTTCTTTTTGACTCAGCCATCTCATTTTTGATAGATTGCAAAATTGGACTGCAAGGAAGTGCTAGACATCATATGTAATCTGGAGTCTGAGGGTCAGGATCACACAGCCTTTATTCTCTGTACGACTTACCTAACCCAACAGCTGCAAACTGCAAGTGTGTGTTACTCTTGGTGAGTATCTTTAGTTTTTATTCCCTTTACTTGATAATACGTAGAATAACATTAAGGGGTCACAAAAGCTGAACGTTATGTTAAAAATTCCAGTTCAAGCTCTAGGGAACTTGGAATGACAGTAAATAATATTACAGAAGTTGCTGATGGAAGGGCAAACACTGCTGGACTATCTGTTCAAGGACCCAGGTAAAAGTGAGAATTAGGGGGCATGTCAAATACAAGCTGAATTTTTCTCAGTTTCTTGAGAGCTCCTGACACTAACTCTGGGCTTCTTTTCACCTGGGAGAGATGTGTTAACAACATTTGAGTCAGATTGTTCTCAATTGAAATATTTCCTCAGTGTCTAATACAGACAAGGCCTTGGGGTAAGTTCTAGAAATGCAAAACCTAATACAGTCCCTGCCCTTAAAGTGCTTAACATTCTTCTGGCTGGTGCAAAATGTGTACAAGTAAGTATAATGCTTAAAATCCTCCCCTCAGCCTTCTATTTGGTATAAGGTTTGCATGAATTTAGGATTTTGCTCCTGTGGGTTTAGGGTTTTGTTCACTCTCTAAATCACTTTGTATAACATCAGAGAGAAGTATTTGTATGCATGTATCTCCTCTTCTTCAGTGCCCGCCCCCCACCCATAGATTTTGACCTCGTCCTGGACAGGGACTATTTTTGTTTATTCCTTTGTCCATGAATCATCTTGTGCTTAGCACAAAGCCTAGCAATAATAGAGGCATTTAAAAAATGCTGATTGAGTTGAGTATTGTCAGAACTGGGAGAAATCCATCTATCTACAAGAATTTGAGAAGGGAAAGAAACCTCAAAGCCTGGGGAAGGTGGGGTGGGAAACTTTGGGAGTAGATTGGGGAAGACTTCTTGGAGGAAGTGGCATCCCATCTGGACTGTTAAGAAAGAAAACTATTTCAAAAGCTAAAGGCGAAGAGAACATATATTTAGACTTAAAGGATGGGGCGGCTAGGTGGCACGGTGAGTAAGAGCGCTGGCCCTGGAGTCAGGAGGACCCGGGATTGGTTCCGGCCTCAGATACTTAACACCCACACAAAAAAAACTGGCTGTGTAACTAACCTTGGGCAAGTTACTTAGCCCCAATTGCTTTAAAAAAAAAAAAAAGTGAGATGTGGTTGTAGTACAGTTTGATTCAATGGTAGACTTGTATAAATGGGAGGTATAAAAGGTAGGTCAGGTTGGAGGCCCTGAAATGCTAGGTTGTTTGTGCTTAGCTAACCTCTTGAATGAAGTCCTGTGGTGATACTTGTTTATATAGCTGAGTCAATCATTAGACTCACAGGCATTGTGGAAAATGGAAAAAAAAAAAAGCAACTCTGTAGGATTTTCTTTCATGCTTGTGCATGTTGATTGAGCATTTATAGATTTTAGAGTCATAGATTTAGAGCTGGAAGAGACCTTTGAAGTGAAGTCCAACCCCATCATTGTACTGCCTGCTGTGTGCCAGCAGGATGCAAGAAAGTTAGAAGACAGTCCCTGTTTTTGAGGAGCTTACAGTCCAGTGGTGAACACAACATGCACACAGCAATGAACAAACAAGAGAGAGGCCGGATAAATTGGAGACAGTCAGCAGAGGGAAGGTTCTAGCATTAAGAGGGAAAGTTAAATGTCTGAGACAGGCATTGAACTCAGGTCTTTCTGATTCTGAGTCCAGCATTCAACCATCCTGCCTGTCAAAAACTCTTACTGGGCTTTGATTTTTATTTCCCAATCTCTACAAAGGTAGACCTTAGTTGTATGTGTAAGCACACACACACACAAAAAGGTAAGGCTTGTTTCATTCTATCCAGGGCTCATAGTCTAGTTGGAAGAGGTAAGACATGCACATGTGAAATTGAAATATCAATATAAGGCTACCTGTGATTGAGGGATTGCTGAGTAGCATAGAGAAAAAGGATGCCAAAAGAGTTTGTAGACATGTACAAGAGGTGAGTCATTACTGGCTCCTGTGGCCAGAGGAGGCCGTTAGGGAGAAGGCGGCACTTAATTTTCACTGGGTCAGTAGGTTGTATTTGAATTGGGTAAATTGAGAGGCCATGGCCATTCCAGCCACAGAGAAAAAGTCTGATCAGTCAACAAGCCTTTATTAAGCTCTTAATATGTGCCTGTCATTGTGCTAAGTGTTGGGGATACAAAGAATGGTCAGAAACAGAACCTGCCCTCAAAGAGCTGTTCTAATGTGGGAAACTGTGTAAATAATTCAGTCCAGACAGGACACAGAAGAGATAATGATTATCTAGCAGGGGTAAGCATTAGCAGCTGAGGGAATTAGAAAGCTCTCCTACAGAAGGTAGACTTTGAATTGAGTCTGGAAGGAAGCTGGTGGAACCAAAGGATGGGAGTGTGAGGGCACACAAGATCCCAGGTCTGAGCAACAGCCAGTGCAAAAAGCATGGAAACAGAAGATAGAGTACTATGTTTGAAGAGCAGGAAGCAGGCCAGTGTTGCTACATTTTAGATTGCATTTAGAGGGGAGTAAGGTCTGAGAAGGAATCAGATCATGAGTCTGACAAGTCAAGTAGAGGCAAGTAAAAAACCTATTGGAGTAGTGCAGATAAGAGGTGGTGAGGGTCCAAACTAGAGTTACCGTGGTGTGAGTGGAGAGAGGGGGACATATATGTGTGATGTTATAAAGGCAGAAGAGACAAGATCTGACATTGAATTGGAAGAGTCAAGGATGGCCATGAGGATTTCACCTGCATGACTGAAGAGGATTAGTAGTGCCTTCAACAGTAAGAAGGGTATTTGGAGAAGGGGGCAGGGTTTTTTGTTTTTTTTTTTGGCAGATTAGGGCAGGAGATTTCTCTTATTGGAAACTTTTGAGTTTGAGTTTCCTACAAGAAACCTAGTTCTAAATGTCCAAGAAGCAGTTGGATAGAGTTGACCGTAGCTCAGGAGAGGCACTAGGGCTGGATAACCATCTCTGGGAATCATCAGACATGCTAACTGAACCCATAGGAATTAACAAGATCACTGAGTAAACAAAAGGAAAAGAGAACATGGAAAACCTTAAGGGACTCCCATTGATGCCGTTGAGAAACTGGTCAAGAAGCTTTGGAAAGGAGCAGTTGGACTGACAGGAAAAGATCCAGGAGAGAGCATCAATAAAATCTAGATAGATGGATCACTTAATAAGTGCCTGTGGGCCAGGTGCTGTAAGAGAGGAGGCCTGGCGGGGAGGAGGTGGGGTGGGGTTGGCTAGCTGCTAGGTGGCACAGTGAATAGAGCATCGGTCCTGGAGTCAGGAGGACCTGAGTTCAAATTCTGCCTCAGACACTTAACACACACCAAAAAAAAAAAAACTAGCCATGTGACCTTGGGCAAGTCACTTAACCCCAATTGCCCTACCCTCCCCACTCCAAAAAGAAAAAAAAAAAGGAACACATAGTATTGGGGGATCATGGAAGGAATTTCCCTTCAATTCTAGCTCTCATTTGTCTTAGTGTCTTCTGAACACAGCTCTTACAAATTATACTTCAAAAATAAATACAGAATTATATACTAGCTTGAATAATTTGCTATTGTTTTGCATGTGATTCTGGTCTTCCTGTTTATATTATATACTCCTTGAGGGCAGGGACCATCTCTTTGAGCTTTTTGTAGTACATTGTCCTCAACATATAATAAGTGATCCAAACTTACCTGATAGACTGGATAACTGATGTTGGCAGTTTGGAAGTATGGAGTGGTGCCTGCTTCGGCAGCACATACACTAAAATTGAAACAATAGAGTGAAGATTGGCATGGCCCCTGCTTGAGGATGACATGCAAATTCTTGAAGCATTCCATATTTTTTGTAAACTAAAAGTAAATAAATAGATTTTTTAAAAAAGAAAGTCTTTTGGATCTGTTAAGGAGAGCAGCTGTGCAACACTGTGAGAATTAGGTTCTCTGTAAGATGATTTTATTTTTAGAAGAAAGGGGGAAGTAGAAAGGAAATGGAGACAGTGGCCACAGATAGGAAGGGGAATTGAACTGTGAAAGATAGTGTGTTCTGTAAGTCATAGGACCTGAATTCAAGTACTATCATGTATTTGTCATATGTCCTTGAGTACAATCTCTGTTTCCTCCTCATCTAGAAAATCCATCAATAAACATTCATTAAGTGCCTACTATATGCTCAGCAAAAGAGCCCCTGCTCCCAAGGAGCTTACAGTCTAATGGGAGAGATAACATGCAAACAAATCTATCCAGAGCAAGCTATAATAGGAGATAATGGCACTGGCATTAAGGCGGGGTTGGGAAATGTTTCCTGGAGTAAAAAGTTTGTCCTGGATGATCTCTGAGAGATCTACATCTAGAAGTTGTAAATCTATACATTCTTATCAAAAGGAAATAGAACAGAATGCCAGCTCTTTTCTGATTGAGCAGGCAGAGGTCTGCTAGGCAGAAGAAAGACCTTGAAGATCAATGAGGGGAATACCCAAGAACTCTTCAGGTCCCTTTGAAGTTAATGAGGCAGCTCTAGGTAGTGCTGTTACTGGAATCAGTAACACCCAAGTTCATATCTGGCATCAGACAGTTCCTGCTTGTGTGACTGTGAATAAGTCAGTTAACCTCTGTCTGCCTCAGCTCCCTCAACTGTAAAATAACAGCACCCTCCTAGGGTTGCAGTGAGGATCTTAGCACAGTGACTGGAATGTGATAGGCACTACATAAATGCTTATTCCTGTCCCCTTTCATAATGATCACTGACTAGCCAAAGTGCTTAAATAGGAGGAGGTGGCATTATTTGTGGGCTAGGAGTTTTTCTTTTTATCTATATGGTAATTAAACTAAATAAATTCAACATTTATTCATTGCTGACTGAATGTGTTCTGCTTTGATATAAGGAATATACCAAGTTGAAAGAAAACCTGGTTTTTGCTCTCTTGAAGTTAATAATTTAATAGGGAGATAAAACACCTAAACAGAAAACTACACAATGATATATAATAAATGCACCAGAAAGATGCTTTACAAAGTGCCCGTTGACAGGTCCAGAGAGGAAGGTAGAAGGTAGAAGTGGGTGTTAGGAAGAGTTTCTGTCAGGAGCTGGTGTGTGGGTTAGGCTTTAAAGGATCAATAGAAAGTCAGCAGTCACAGAATGAGAGAGAGAGTATTCTAAGGGTAGTGAACAGCATAAGGAAAAAACATAGTAATAGGAAAGCATGGGACATATTGTAGTGACAGTCAACATCCAGTTTGACTAGAATGAAAAAAAAGTATGTTGATCAGAATAATATGAAATGAGGCTGCCACAATCTTTAAGGCATAGAGTCTCAACTAGAAGACTAATTAAAGTCAGTAAATTCCAAGTAAATTAATATATGTTTGTTGTCATCAAGTTTTCAAGGCTTTTAAATCTTCTTTCATTCCTTTAATATTAGCCATTATACTTTGCTGGGCTCCATAGAAAATGTTTTCATCATATCTGGCCTTTTACCTGTATCACCATTGAGTAATTTCTACAAGGATACTACTACAACTAGAATTAATTCTGTTTTCTTGCAGCAGTAAAGAATTAGCAGAGATTTCTCTAAGTTGCTTCTTAAACAATTCTGCTGGGGCACAAGGAAGCTATTTGACACTAAATGTTTTATTCCTTTTTCTTGATGCTCCAAAAGAGGAATAGAATCTGAGCTAGGAAATAGTTTTCGGATTTGAAAAACCATTTAAGTATTGACCTTTTGTAGCTTTCAAACAAAGACAAGGTGGGTGGAATGTTCAAGCCAGAATAGGACATATGAAAGACTTTTCATCAAGCAGAAACCGAATGCCAAATCTGTTTGAAATAAGGTTTTAGGATTATGTAACTTTAGGTAGACAAATGTTTAGATACCAGTTTTTCCTGTGAAACATTGAGTTTCTTTCCATGTGAAAATATTAGAGGCTTCAGTTCAGGCAATGTTCTTTTATTGAACAGAAGGTAGGGGTTTATGTGATATTCGTGACCACAAATGCATTGGTATTTTTAAACCTGAAAGGTATAACTAGAAAACATTAACATTTTTTTTGTGTTAATTAGATCTTTACATATTCATCTTAAGTGCTTACTGTTTTTCTTCTTTCCTTCCCTCCTCCAGTGGTCAACTTGGGAGGTGCCCGACTACAAATCTCATAAGCAAACCAGATTCAATACATTGTGTTCATATTTTAAATGAAACCCAAAATGAAATTTCTTGACTTGAACTTTAATCACCAGATTTGATTCTGGATGACTTCTGTTTGTGTTGATAATTTGTGGTTGGCAAAATCACTCTCAAAAGACAAAAATTTGAAGATATTGGGGGGAAATATGTAGATGATATTAAAACAGTTTGAAAAAAGATACATGTAAGAAGTTTAAGCAGTAGCTCCTAGACTCATAAGCTAATCAAAGACAATACATTTATCATAGAATTTTTCAAACACTCACATTCTCAACTTCTACTCAAGTTTCTGTAGCACATAGATTCCCTGCCAAAATAGGAATAGTAGAGAGTTTTACTTGGCTTAGTAATTTGTGTTTTGGGATTTGGGAGCCAGCTAACTAATTTTACCTAGGGTCACTCCTAAACCATCCATGATTGGCTCCTGTGGTGGGGAGAACTTCTCATGTGGTACTTTTGTCTCAGCATATTCTCCACACAGTTCCAGGGAATGAATACTATCTGAATTTTCTTGACTGGTTCAGTGTCCAGAACCGTTCTGTTAGGAAGGACCTTCTATTTAAGACCTGAAATTTATTACCTATGATGGTCATGAACCATTAAATCAGTCAACAGATACAAATTTACCTGTCTATAAATACCCTTGAAATGGAGACACTCTTAAGGGCTGTATCTCTACAAGTTGGCTCTGGTCTTTGCCTGCTCTAGCACAGAAATATACTGGAATAAGGACCAAAGAAAGCACAAAAAAAAATAGTTTTATAGTTAACGTAGTACCTGGCATTCATAAGCACTTATTAAATGTTTAGTCTTTAAATAGTAAGCATGTACCAAGCAACTCTATGTAACACATACTGTCGTAACTACTTAGGTTAGAAATACAAA
The DNA here is from genome assembly GCF_028583685.1 of Petaurus breviceps papuanus. NCBI lineage: Eukaryota > Metazoa > Chordata > Mammalia > Diprotodontia > Petauridae > Petaurus > Petaurus breviceps. The sequence goes on from NW_027187338.1 coordinate 8,244,546, forward strand.
GAATGAAATAATCCCTAAGCTCCAGAAACTCAGATTCTAACACAATAATGTATTTTGTCAAATTGTACCCAATATACCTCCACTGGACCTTCCTTGGAAAAAAGACATGTATATTTATAGGTAAATCCTATTAAAATATACGTGGATTACTTTAGGGAAGTTTTGTCTCAAACAAAATGTTCAAGTTGTTCATCAGAAATGGGAATTGACACAGCCACTTTGTGTGAGAACTTAAATTTAAATAACTAATAATAGTAATAGTAACTCAAATAAAAGACAATCTCTTTAACACCAGTATTATTCTGGTAGTGCATACAACTATGAATTATGTAATACAACAGTGTCTGAACAATAAAAATTTTTAGTAAGCCTAATTGAAATACCTGTGTAGGCTGTAGCATATTATCAATGATGACTTGAATATATGAAGTAGGCAAAACGTTTATCCAGGGAAAGACTGATCACAGAGGGAGGTTGGTTAGTCATGTAGTAAGAGCAAGAGATAACAAATGGACAACCCAAGTGCTACAATTGAACCCACAAAATATTAAAAGACCTAGAGGAAGGATGGATCCTTTATAAAAGATTTAGGAGATGACATGGACAAAAGACAAATTGGATGTGAAGGTTTGGATAGATTTTGGTCTGTAGTATTGGAAGAAAAAATTCCTATCAGTTTACTTTAGATCCATTGAAGCATTAAAATAACTCATACCATGGTCTGACAAAGAAGACATATGTTTGTTTGAAAAGGAAATGAGCAGAATTAAGGCTTAGAAGAAAGAAGAAATACATTCATAAATTGAATAAATAAGATAGATAAAAGATAGATTAAAAAAAAGGAGATAAAAGTACAGGTTGCAACTTGCAAGGAAAATCCTCCAAAGAAAATAGGGCAGAGGGGCGGCCAGGTAGCTCAGCGAGTAAGAGCAATGGCCCCAGTGTTGGGATGACCTGGGGATCGAATCCGGGCTCAGATACTTAGCACCATACCCAGAAATAACTGGCCATGTAATCTTGAGCAAATTACTTAACCCCAATTGCTTTTAAAAAAAAAAGAAAGAAAGAAAGAAAGAAAATAGGGCAGAGATGGGGGCAGCTAGATGGCATAGTGATAGAGCACCGGCCCTGGCATCAGGAGGACTTGAGTTCAAATATGACCTCAGACACTTAACACTTACTAGCCATGTGACCTTGGGCAAGTCACTTAACCCCAATTGCCCCTCCAAAAAGCAAAAATGAAAATGGTGCTAATACCATTCCCAGGGTGTCCTTGGACTATTCTGGAAAGGAGCACTAAAAATGCTAATTAGTGCGCCAGGGAGTCTTGAGAAGAATCTAATCCCCAACTCAGAACATAAACATCCTCTCATTCTTTTTCTTCACTCATTCCCAAATCAACTTTGAGAGAGAGCAAGTGCTCTCCAAGCCCCCCTGAGCCAAATACATCCTCTTCTGTACTTTTTTAATAATCTCCATGTTGCAATATATATAAATATTGGCCCCCTTTCATTCTCATGACAGCAATGGGTAAACTGTGCTTTGTTTTCACATCTGTCTGTTCCTATCTAGTTATTTGACCTTGCAAACTTTTCTGTTTTTCTGTCAGTTTTAAAGCCTATTTATTCACAATTCTCTTGGAATTGGTCACTTCATAAATTGCAGGCTCCCCTACTTAGTTTATTTTCTACATTTACAGGAGCAAGTTATCAGTCATTCAGGGTCTCATAATGTGGAGTATGGAGAAGGATATCTGTGGTGGGTGGCAGAACATTGCATAATTTTTTCATCCTACATAAAGAAACTGCATATACAGTATTTAACATTTTGGTTTTCTTCTCTGTAAAATGAGGAGGTTTGATTTTTAACCTCACTCCCCATTTAAAATTCTAGGATTCTGCAAAAGTTTAACCTAAATATCTTTTGCCCAAAGATGTGGTCATACAGGGAGAAGTTTCTTCTTAGAGGTGAAAAACAATAGGATCTTTAGAGAAGTCCTATTACCTTTATGACATCACTTCTCTAGTCCTTCCTAATGCTCCTAACCAGCCATGTGGGACCCATTTAGTAGTCAACACCCTTGGTTCATGATTTTTACTTCAATATGTCCTCTCTGATCACTTCTCTACATAGCCAGCAGTTGCCTCATTTTACAACCATCAGTGGGCTTTGTTACCACATGATCACATTTTTTAAACTACCATTACTTATTTTCAGACAATTGGAAATGCTAACATCACATTTGCTAAGTTCCTTTAGGGGATAATTTCATCATGTCATTTGTTATCACCTCTCTTTTGGTTATACATGTAACCCTTAAATACAAAGACCTCTTACAACTGCTGGGGAAATCCCTCCCTGTCACTCCAAATACAGACTGGAAGGGAAAATTTGTTCTAAATTTTCCAGTTTGCAAGTAACATTACAAATAAATAGTTGTTAGGTTACAACACTATTTGTGCTGGGTAGTTGAGCCTATCTTATGAGCTATTTTTTACATTATTGTTTCTGATGGAAAATGAATTCTGCATTCCTAATAACCAGTTTACAGATTATCTTTTGGAGCATAATTTGTTCACAAGTTTGGGATTATCTATATTGGAAATTGGTTTTGACCTTAAAAAATTCCTACACACACCTGACAGAGAGCTAATTTGTTAGATGAGTGAATCAGGATTGAAAAAGATCTTAACATAACAGCCATAGTGTGCTTACTGATTTTCATAGACTTAGCCCTTCTCAGCAGTGCAAGGACCTAAGACAGTTCCAAAGGACTCATGATGGAAAATGCCATCCACATCCAGAGAAACAACTATGGAGTCAGAACACAGAGCAAAGCAGACTATTTGCTTTTTTCTTTTGTTTTGTTTTTTTCTTTCTCATGGTTTCTCCCATTTGTTATAATTCTTCTATGCAACATGACTAATTTGAAAATGTGTTTAATAGGAATGTATATGCAGAGCCTATATCAGATTGCATGCCATCTTGGGGAGAGAAGGGGAGAAAAATTAAAACTTATTGAAGTGAATGTTGAAAACTAAAAATAAATTAACCAATAAAAAAAGATCTTAACAGTTTGGAATATGTTGTACAGCTCTACCTCTCTTAAATCCAATTCATGCACAAATCAAGACATCACCCTTGTGATGTCATTGGTCTTTGAGAATGAAAGACCAATCCTAAGATGAAATGTAATAGGGATACGTGTAAAGCCTTGCAATTGTTTGTTTTTTTAAATCCAGCTGTACAAGTATACAGTTGTATTGGAGGAGATGTAAGGAGTAATTATTGTTTAGTCATGCACAACTCTTTGTGACCCTATTTTCTTGGCAAAGATACTACACTGGTTTGTCATTTCCTTTTCCAGTTCATTTTACAGTTGAAGAAACTGAGGCAAGCAGGGTTAAGCAACTTGCCCAGGGTCACACAACTAGAGAGTGTCTGTGGTCAAATTTGAACTCAGGTCTTCCTAACTCCAGACCCAGTACTACCTAGTTGCCCTTAGAGAGCAGGTCATTTGAGAGACTTGTGCATTCCACTTAACTGCAAAGCTCAGTCTGAGTCAGTGGTGTGATGTGGCAGCCAAGAAAGACAGTGTAACATTAGATTATTAGCAGAAGTCTGGTGTCTTTATTGAGGCAATAAAAAGCAACAATACCTCTGATCCATATACCCTCTTTTTTACATCTATACATCTTAGAGAATGATCTGTGCATGAAGCAAGGGCATCCTTAGTGAAGATGTGAGGTAAAAATAGTTCTTTTCTAAAAGATTTTCTTCAGCAGATCGCATTTTCCAAGTCATACAGTGTGACTAAAAGACAGAGAAAATACACATTTCCTCTGTGGTTGTTGATTCCAGAAAGCTTTTGACTTGTTATATGCTTTTAGAGTAAAACTCATGTGAGAGAAAATATGCCTATAGTGGGGGCGGCCAGGTGGCTCAGCGAGTAAGAGCACCGGTTCCAGTGTTGGGACGACCTGGAGATCGAATCCCGGGCTCAGACACTCAGCACCACACCCAGAAATAACTGGCCGGGTAACCTTGAGCAAGTTACTTAGCCCCAATTGCTTAAAAAAAAAAAATATGCTATAGTGGGTTAAGCCATGACCTTAGAGGCAAGTACACTTGGATCTAGCACCCAGAAAGTGCTGTCAGACAGCTCTTTGGAGATTCCTAAATTCTAGAGTAGGTGCTAGTCTGTACTTCTCAATTTGCACCCCAGTCCTGCTCTTCAGAAGGCAAAAAAAAAAAAAGCATAGCATTAAAGGTGCTTCTCTGACAAGAGTTTTTCCAAGCATCTTTTTTTTTTTTTAAAGCAATTGGGGTTAAGTAACTTGCTCAAGTTTACACGGCCAGGTGTTTCTGGGTGGATGCTAAGTGTCTGAGCCCGGATTTGATCCCCAGGTCGTCCCGACATTGGAGCCAGTGCTCTTACTCGCTGTGCTAGCTGGCCGCCCCTCCAAGCATCTTTTAAGACTAGTTCTTTGATAGTTATAACCACAAAGTTACCTATAGTTGATGGACCTCTAAATACTAACATAAAGTGATGCCTAGACATATGTTTGCCAAAACTTTTCACTATTTCTAATGAGGATGCCCTGTGTCACAATTAAAATCTGAGAAACTGAGGCAACAGAGTTCTAAGCATGTTCCATTTATTAGCAAGGCTAGCAGTTGCCAGTAAATGGGGTTCAAGATTCCTTAGTAACCAAGGACCTTGTGGAGAGTTTGCAGAGCTTTGTTAGAGTCAAAATTACAAAATCTTGAGTGACATGAGAGTTTCTGATTCCTCATTGTTCAGTACAGAGGGTGCTAACCATAAGTTGTATCAGTTTGCCTCAAGGTGGACTAATGACATATCCTGGGGCGTCATGAACAGGTACAAGAATAGGGAAATCATGGTTGGAAATGGGTTAGAAACAGGGAACCTATTATTGGAATGGGGAGCTAGAAAAGTATACAGTCTTTGAGTAGTAAACATTCTTTTTTTTTTTTTTATTTTCCCCCAGTTACATATAAAGACAGTTTTAAAAACCTTTAGTTCCAAATTCTCTCCCTTCCTCCCCACTCCACCCCCCCATTGAGAAAGCAAGCGATTAGATAGGGGTCATGCAAAACATATCCATAATAGTCATGTTGGTAAACACTTTTTTTACACTGATTAGCTAGGCATTACAAAAGCTTATTGATTAAATAGGCTATTAACAATATCAGTATCGAGTTTAGCATCATGTGGAAAGTGTATGATTTTTCCATGAGTCCAGATGAGGAATTGGAGCTTTGACTCACACAGAAAAGAGTCTTGCAAAACAAGGGACTTAGGCTCACAGGAAGCAGGGAGGTTAAACTCTAACAAATTACTAATATAAGCTAGTTTAATTATGTTTAATAATTCATAACTTCTTGTTTGGTTGTTTTCAATCATATCTGACTCTTTATGACCTTATTTGGGATTTTCTTTGCAAAGATACTGGAATGATTTGCCATTTCCTTCTCTAGTTCATTTTGCAGATGAGGAGACTGAGGCAAACAGGGTTAAATGACTAGCCCAGGGTCACCCAGCTAGTAAGTGTCTGAGAACAGATTTGCACTCAAATGAGTCTTCTAACTCCAGGCCTGGCACTCTATCCACTACAGCACCTAGCTGCCCAATAATGAGCTGTACCCAGAATTTAGTAAGATTAATTGGACTAGATTGCTTTTGGAAGATGTTTGGTGCTTTCTTTGATCCCAGTTGTTGCTTACCATAGAAACTGCACATTGCCAACTATCCTTTTTGTAAAGGATGTCATTCAAGACATGGAATATTGGAAAAGGAGGTGAGCCAGTAATGTATCAAGAGGGACTAATAACCGATGAACAACCCAAAGTATTTCATGGCATTCACAAAGTATTAAAAGAACTAGAGGAAGGCCTCCAGTGTATGGATAGATCCTCAGAGAAGTGTTTGTAGAATGGCACAGGCAAAAATTGTGCATAATGAAAAGACATGGATGAGGTGCAGTCCTTTACGTATGGTGGGAGTCCTTACATCAGTGAGATCATTAATCTTATTGTTTAAAACTGAAACTTAAAGTTACAGCACTCAGACCAAGAGAGAGGATCATCTTGCTGTCTGTCCTCTACCTTAATATAAGACTTATTTTTGTATTTTAAAAGAAACTCTTAAGAATTGCATTGGGTTCCATGGAGGGCAACCAAGATGGTTAAAGGACTCCAACCCATGCCATATACAGACTGCTTGAGGAGGCTTACGATATTTAGCTTGGAGAATATTACTTGGGTTGGGGGAAGGGGAGAAAAGGTAGAGAACATCATTGCTTTCATCATATATTGGAAGGACTCACATGTGAAAAAGGAAGTAAGAGCTTACTGTAACTTGGCAATGGGCTAAAAGTACAGGGAGACAAATTTTGGTTTAATACAAGAAAACTTCTTTAACAGACTTCTCTGAAAATTGAATGGAAGTGCTTTGTGAGTTTCCCATCATTAGAGAGTTGTTCGTGTAATAACTGAATGATCACTTTGTTGTTGGAGAGGATGGTGCTCAGCCATCTTTCCCAGTCTCCAGAAGAACGACATTCTTGCAATAGAACACTGTAATCACTTTCTAAGCAGAATAAGATATAATTTCCCCCCTAGTTCTGAAGTTGCCATTGGCTGAGTGAGTAGGAATAGCTCTTGGGTAAGTTACATTTGCAGGCATGGATCCTATCCTTTGTCCCACTTCCCCATAAGTCTTGAGGTTTGAGACTCTTTGAGACTAAGATAGAGACTTACAGTCTTGAATGATAAGGACTGCTAGTGTGGTCCTCCTTTTTCTGGATTAAATAGAAGTGGACAGATTCATTCCTCAAGACAGTACCCCTCTGCAGCTTTCCTTTTCCTTAATAGGCCCCTGTACTTCACATAAGTATACCCTAGAGGTCAGAGGTTCCAATTAGCTTATAAACCTCCATAACTATAAAAGATAGTCTTATCACAAGTTGGCCCTCTTCTCATGACAGAGATAACTAAATATTCTTTCTTTCTTTTCTCTGTTTGCTATTTCTCTGCCCACCCTTCCATCTTCTATGTTTTTTTCCTCTGTCCCTACCTGACTTTGTAAAACATCCCCTTATCTCTACTCATTCATTATTTTATTCTTATTATTTTATTCCTATTGATTCATTTAACACTGTTCGATATTATAAGCTCTCTACTTTATTTCTTTTCTACATAAGCAGGTTAGCTGTTGTCTCAAAGGATTATCATAAGGAAGGATTAGAACTTAATGTAGAAGGGATTAAGATACCCTGTGGCTGAGTCCCATAAATCTTTGCCTATAAACAATCTTATATAGTCCTTGGTCTGTTATTTTTATTCTTCATTATAATCCTGGGTAAAATTCTGTCAACCTTATACAATATATATACATACTCTTAGAACTCAGTGCCCTGCGTAACTTGTTTAGGATTAAATATGTTTTGAGCTTTCATCCATTTGGCAAGAGAATTGAACTAGATGAATTTGAAGACCATCCATAGCCCTTCCCTTGTTCCTGAAAGGTAGGTCCTGTGTCAGTTAAACCGTAAAGCATTCTGATATATGAAGTATTTATAAGAGAATGCAAGACCCAACACCTCCTTTTACTTAGATATGCAGTTTGTGATTTTTAGAAGCAGGGACTGTCTCACATTTCTCTTTGTGGTTCCAGAACTTGACATAAAGCTTAGCACAGAGTAAACACTTATTAAATGCTTTTTAATTCTATTTTAGCTAGTTATTGAATTTGAGAATATCCATGGGACTAAGACAATTGTTCTATAGGTGTACATTATCCACATTTCCTCTGAGCCAGTTATGTTAATTATAATTATCACTTCCTCATGAACCAGTAGAGTATTTTAGTTCATAGTCATGTTTCAATCTGTAATTGTTGTATCATGTTAGCCTGCTAGAAGAGGAGGAAAGGATCAGGTAACTAAGAGAAAGGACACTTTCCTAGGCAATTTGCAAAATAAATTCAGTGGGAATAGCAGTAGATAAATTTTATAGCTAAGATTGAAGAATGTGAGGAATAAATAGTAGGAGTGGGACAGGGAAAATAGAATGTGAATATAATATCACATACTCTTAATTTTTTTTATTATTTAGGTTACCAAATCAGTCAACAAATATTAATTAATCATCTATGATGTGCCATGCACTGTGTTTGCAGTAAACAGTTTACCTGAGGTGGTGTTTAAAAATCCTTCCCAGGGAGCTAGGAAAGGAAAATGAGATGATCACTATAAGAAATAAGCATGATTCTGAAAACATAATTTAGTGCCTTTTTAGTGAACCCAAAACTAAATGTATTTAGGATTGAAATACTTTTCAGTGATCATAGATTTCACCTTAATTCTCTTAGGATTGGTTCAACAGTTCTACAATATAGTCCAATACAGATTCATAGAATTAGGAGAAGCTTAACTTGGAAATCAAGCAGCCCAAAGTACACTCAGAATATTTGTCAAATAGATACTTGTGATTAGAATTCTAAAGGAAGTGCATCTGGAATATAGTCCCTACCCTTTGAGAAACCTAGTTTGTTGCAAAAGCAACATGTGCCTAAATGGTTTTGTGGGTGGAGGAGTGGAGTTTCCTATACATTCAGAAGGGAAGAAAAAAGGATAATAATTGAGACAAGCCGATGGAGAGTTTACTAATATAATGAAGTCATAATAAATGTAACGTTGCAGATTTTTCTTCTCATTTGGCTATCTTGCTCATAGATAAGTAAAACTTTAGACACATCTCACTGTTTTTAAATGATCTACTGTTTAATAGTCTTTTCTGTTTTTTTCTTAGGGAGTTGACTCTTTTTTGGAGTAAGTTGCAAAGAAGAATTGATCCTTCTTTAGATATCTTTTTGGAGCGATGTCGACAGTTTGGTGTTATTGCTAAAACACAGCAACATCTCTTCTGCCTGATTAGAGTTGTACAAACAGAAGTAAGTACTTTAGGCTGCTCAAGAAAATGAAGCTCAGAGATGTATAATGACCTGCCCAAAGTTGTGCAACTAATAAATGCTGGAGCTAGGCATAAAAACACATTCTGTAAGGTATTGTTGAAGGATAATGCCCTTACCATGTGGGTCCCATATTCTCTTGAGCATCATAGTTTGTGTTCAAAAGCCAATCATCTAATAACATGCAGTGACACTTCTCTTTGGACAGGTCCAGGTCATACCTGAGTTCATCACGCTCCCAACTCTAATAACTTAGTATTTCAGGGTTTTACATCATGAACCACCACCTCAATTTCATCTGAGGATTGTAATGTCAATCATGTCCCTAACCAGAATTTTAGAATTTCATAATTGGTAGGGAATTTCTAGGAAAGGAGGAAGAAGAAGTACCTACCCATGTGCCAGGCATTGGACTGAATGCTTTACAGTATCTTGTCTTATCCTCACAACAACCCCAGGAATTAGATGCTATTTTTATCCCCATTTTATAGTTGATGAAACTGATACTTAAGAGGTTAGATGACTTGCCATAGCCAATTCAACCCTTTCATTGTATAGATGGGGAAATTGAGGCCCTGAGAAGAAAAAAGACTTGCCTGAAGTCATATCTAATGACTAAGCTAAGACTCTAATCCTATGTGCAGCCTAATGTTTTCTGCTTTTTTTTCCTTTGTAGTCTTCATTTCTGTGACCATTCCTATCATTCTTTGAAACAAATATTTTCCTTCCTCCTTTTCCAGCAAGGAGCATGATCTTAAAGCTAGAAATGATTAAAAGGGAATTGAACCTTCGGTTAGATAAAGGCATTGTAAGAAAGCATTATCCTCTTTACATGAGAGCAAGTCTGCAGTCCCAGAAAAATTACTTTCCAGGATAATAACTGACATTTAAGGAACAATTAAAGGTTTTCAAAGCATTGTACATATATTCTTTCATTTGACCCCATGAGGTAAGTGCTTTGGGTATTTAATATCCCCATTTTACCAGTGAGGAAATTGAAGCTTAAAGAAGTAAGACTTAAAGGGGTTCTGAAAGAATCTGCGGTCAAAGACTGGGTGGGGTTGAGTGAATCACCCTAAAAAGTTTGAGGCAATAAAATGGATGTTAGAAACAACCAATAAGGAGGTTGTAGTCTCTGAATGAAGACATAATTACCTATTCTTGTTCCTGGAACAGAGGTGGAGAATCAGGAAGGTGGTATAGTATAAGGAACACTGGATTTGGAGTCAGAGGACCTGAGTTTGAATCCTGCCCGACTGCTACTTACTACTACTACTACCACTACTACTACTACCTGTGTGACCTTGGGCAAGTCACATAACCTCTCTGGACCTCAGTTTCCTCCTCTGTAAAATGAGGGGGTTGGACTAGATGACTTCCAGTGTCCCTTCCAGCTGTCTGTGATTCTAAGAAAGATCATCAGATGGGTAATACATCATATAACTTTTTATATAATATATCTGTGCCAGGTCACTTAATTAGTAGTGCCTCAATTTCCTTCATTGCCCAGTGGGCTTATAGGCACAGATGTGTGAATTATACAAAAATGCATCCTCCCTAAAGTGCTCCCAACATATTCATGTTCTGAATACTAATAGTTTGAATAAAAATGAAACCGGATTTTTTTTTTTTTAGTAAGCACACCGTATTGGTCACTGTACGTGACCTTAAATTGGCTTGGTAGGTGATTTCCAGCTTTCATACCTGCTCATACAGTTGCCCCTGCCTAGAAAATCACACCCTTCCCTATACTCTTCTGTGTTTATCTCACCTACATCCTGGGTCCAGTTTGTCTCATCACTTCTTTGAAGCCCAAATTACAACTGCTTGAATCTTCTGTTGACCACAACACTGATAAGTATCAATGTATCAGTGTATATTTATGTATATGTGTACCAAGTTATAAGTTTGAGGCTAGAGACTAAGTTTTATACTTTGCATCTCCCACGAGAGGTGCTTAGGAAATCTTGATTGTGGTGATTTTTCTCACTGTTCATTTTTATATGAGGTCAAGTGAGAACCAACTTGAATGTACAACAGGAGGGATGCAGGTTAAAGACTAGGGCCATCTTCCTACTAAGATTGAGACACTGGAACATCTTTCTAAAGCAAGTTGTGTAGTTGTCTTAGGAAATATTTCAAGCATTTATCTCTTAGGTTTTTTAGTTATTATTGTTTGTCCTTCATTTTTAAAGAAGACCAATGACATCACAGGATGAAAGTGTTTTGTGCATGAATTAGATTTAAGTGGGGCAGAATTTCAGTCATCAGCCTCACTCTCTTTTCCTGAGTCATCAACCTCCGTGTAGCAAGACAAAAGTCAGGATGACTGGCAGTGGCCCAGGATGCAGTGAATGACCTTGGCATCTTCGATGTCTGGCCAAGCTCTAAGTGCTCTACGGCTCTTGCTTCAGCCACCTTCATGGCTGGCGGAACAAATTGCCCTCATCTGCCCGTTCCACTGGGGGAAGGCGTCACATGTGTGGGGTAGACAGCCCCCTAATTCACCAACAAGTTGTGGCCTATTGGTTACCCTCAATCTGGTTTAGCCCATCTGCCGAGAACGTTTTACTGGGGTAACCACTGAACATCCTGCAACGTCTTAGAGCCACAGGTGAGAGTGAGTGCCAGGTGGACACCAAAGGTAGATGAATAGCCTTGAAAAGGGTCTGGCGAGTCCTCACACCAAAGGTGCTAGTCCTCTTTGAACACATGCATCCCAGATTTTTCAGTAAGGTTGTGCCCAAAACAGATATAGATGAGTTTTCAAAATTGATATAGATTTTTGAGTTGTTACTGGCAAGAAAAGAAAATTGAAAAGTCTGTCCCTAAAGTCATTAGTTTCACAGGTACAGAAATCTCACATAACGGAGATCCAAGTGCAATAAAATCAGATTTCAAAAGGAAGAGAAAATCCAGTATAAAGTTTTGAAATGTTTAGGAATAGTAACAATAGTGTAGATTTTTACACAGAGGTTAATCAACTCTGTTTTCAGTCATTTGCTCAGATATACCCTCATTGGAAAGGCCAATACCCAGGGCCAAAGAATGGTACAGGTCTGGAGAACTGGTGAGGATGTTTTTATATAGTTTTCTTCTCTGTTTCAGAACAAAATCAAATTAACATTTTTTTTTTCTCCTCCTCCTCTTCTGTTAGGCAGAAGATGCTGGTGTGGCAGTGTCCATTTTATTATGTGTGAGAGCCCTTCAGATCCGATCAAGTGAAGATGATGAAATGAAAACATCAGTGTGTAAGACAATTGGTTGTCTTTTACCAGAAGACCTTGAAGTTAGAAGAGCCTGTCAGCTTACCGAATTCTTATTGGAGCCCAGCTGGGCTGGATTTAATATGTTAGAAGAACTATACCTGCAGCCAGATCAAAAGTTTGATGAGGAAAATGCTCCTGTTCCCAACTCTCTGCGTTGTGAGCTTTTGTTAGCTTTAAAAGCCCATTGGCCTTTTGATCCTGAATTTTGGGATTGGAAAACCTTAAAACGACATTGTCACCAACTCTTAGGCCAAGAAGCTTCTGATTCTGATGATGACCTCAGTGGCTATGAGATGTCAATTAATGAGACAGATGTTTTGGAGTCATTTCTCAGTGACTATGAAGAGAATAAAGATGATAAACATTCCAAAAGAAGAGATTCAGCAGATCAGCAGAAGGAGAAAAGAGACAAAAAGCCGATTGGTTCTTCTGAAAGGTACCAGAGGTGGCTTCAATATAAATTCTTCTGTGTGCTCTGCAAGAGGGAATGTATAGAAGCAAGGATACTCCATCATTCTAAGATGCATATGGAAGATGGGATCTATACTTGCCCTGTCTGTATAAAAAAATTCAAGAAAAAAGAATTTTTTGTACCTCATGTAATGGAACATGTGAAAATGCCACCAAGCAGAAGAGACAGGCCCAGAAAGAAATTATTGATGAAGAGAGAACGTGCTCAAAAGGGTAATGGCCCAAGTCCTTCTGCAACATCAGATCAAAATCAGGCATCCAACGAACAGGGAGATTCTCATGAGTATGTTACATTCAGCAAACTAGAGGATTGCCACCTGCAAGATAGAGATTTATACCCTTGCCCTGGGACAGACTGCTCCCGAGTATTTAAGCAATTTAAGTACCTAAGTGTGCACCTCAAAGCTGAACACCAAAACAATGATGAAAATGCAAAGCATTACTTGGACATGAAGAACCGGAGAGAAAAATGTTCTTATTGTCGGCGACATTTCATGACAGCCTTTCATCTTAGGGAGCATGAACGAGTTCACTGTGGGCCTCAGCCTTACATGTGTGTCTCTATAGACTGCTATGCGACATTTGGGTCAGTGAATGAGCTACTTAACCACAAACAAAAACATGAGGATCTTCGATACAAATGTGAATTAAATGGCTGCAGTATTGTTTTCAGTGACCTAGGACAGCTTTATCACCATGAAGCACAGCACTTCCGGGATGCATCATATACATGCAGCTTTCTCGGTTGCAAAAAGTTCTATTATTCTAAAACTGAGTTTCAGAATCACCTTTCCATGCATAATGGTGATATTTCAAATGGAGATGTTAAGACAACAGTAAAGCTTGAACCTGCAGCAAATGAAAAGAACAGTTGTCAAGATCAGCCTCATCTACTTGACCCAAATGAGAAATCACATTTACCTGAGGATCTGCTTTTCTCTGTGGAGTCAACTAGTTCTCAGTTAGCTCCAGATATTGAGGAAACAGGTTCTGATAACCTAAAAGACAACAGTGACAGCAACTCTAGTGATCAGTTAAGTCACAGCTCATCTGCCTCAATGAATGAAGAACTGATTGATACACTGGACTCCCCTGAGACTGTGCCTGATATTTTAATATCCTCTCATGATAAAGTCTTTGTCCCTTCCAGTTTAAAAGAGAAATGTTCCAATATGGCAGTTTGTTTTGATGGGAAAAAGTTTACCTGTGGTTTTGAAGGCTGTGGTTCCACTTATAAAAATGCTAGAGGTATGCAGAAGCATCTCCGAAAGGTTCATCCATACCATTTCAAGCATAAAAAAACATTGGGAATAAAGGATAAAGAGATCTTTCAATTTTTGGACAGTGAACGCAGTCAAACAAACGAGAACTTTAGTGCTGAGCCTAAGCCAGGTTCAGACACAAACAGTGACTCCCCAGATGAAGGTCTAGATCACAATATTCACACTAAATGTAAAAGTGATCTTCAGAGTTGTCACCATTCTTCAGAAGCCACAATTTGTGCTTCCCGAGTACCGTGTACTGAGGATGCCATGTTGGAGCTTCTGTTACGCTTGAAACACTTAAGCTTGAAAAACTCAATAACATCTTTCTCAGGGTCACTGCCAGTGTATCCATCCAATGGTGCTAAGTCCCTTCAGTCAGTTTCATCAAGCCCTATCTCAGACCTTCACTTTCAGAATCAAGAAGAAAATTTGTCAAGTCAATATCTTGCACAATTGGCAGCCAAGCCATTTTTCTGTGAACTTCAAGGCTGCAAATATGAGTTTGTGACCAGAGAGGCTTTGTTGATGCATTATGTCAAAAAACATAATTATTCCAGAGACAAGGTCCTACAGTTATCCATGTTTCAGCATCGATACTCCCCTTTCCAGTGTCATATTTGCCAAAGGTCATTTACCAGAAAAACCCACCTTAGAATTCATTATAAAAATAAGCATCAGATTAGTAATGAAAAAGTTACTCATAAATTATTTGATAATGGAAAATGTGATCATGTAAGCTCATGCACGGGGGATCACTTGAAAGGTAATGTCATGGGTAGTTGCTCTGCTTCTACTTTTTGTGGCAGTACAGAGCTTGGAGATGATCAAACTAATAACTCTGAGAAGCAAATACGACATCCTAAAAAGGAAGAGTGTAGTTCAGAAACTGATTTGGAATCTTCTTGTGAAGAAATCGATAGTAATGTGACAGGAAAATCATCCAGCATTTCATCACCAATAGATAGCCACAGGGAAGAACTAGAAGCAAGAGAGGGAAGAGGGAGTAGAAGAACTGTTGCCAAAGGAAATCTGTGCTATATTTTGAACAAGTATCACAAACCATTCCACTGTATTCATAAAAGTTGCAATTCTTCATTCACAAATCTAAAGGGCTTGATTCGCCACTATCGAACAGTGCATCAGTATAACAGAGAGCAGTTGTGTTTAGAAAAAGACAAAGCACGAACAAAAAGGGAACTGGTCAAATGTAAAAAGATATTTGCTTGCAAATATAAAGAGTGTAATAAGCGCTTCCTGTGCTCCAAAGCGCTGGCTAAACACTGTAGTGATTCCCATAACTTAGACCCTGTTGAAGATCAGAAAGCCCTTTCTGAGACCGACTCTGCTGCCAGGTTTCCCTGTAGCCAACCACAGTGCCCAGCTGTCTTCTACACTCTTAACAAGTTGAAGCACCATTTGATGGAACAGCATGGTATTGAAGGAGAGATGAACTCAGACTTTGAAATTCATTGTGACCTTAATGGCTGTGATCGAATCTTCACACATCGAAGTAACTACTCTCAACATGTGTATTACCGACACAAAGATTATTATGATGATCTCTTTGGAAATCCAAAAGTCGAAAGTGAGAGTGTACTGAGAAATGAAGGTGAGAAAGGTTTTGGAACCACCCGGGCTCACAGTGAAACAAGTCAGAATAATAAGAAGTCATTGAATGCTAAAACTAGAAGATGTGGCAGCCTCATTAAAGAGAAAAAGCTTCCAATCATTTTTAAAACAAAAGAGGAAGCCTTGAATATGTGTGCAGAGCAATCTGAACATACTCAATATCCCTGCATGATTCAAGGCTGTGCATCTGTTGTCAAATTGGAAAGTAGTATATTAAGACATTACAAACGTACGCACCAGATGAGCAGTGCTTATTTAGAGCAGCAGATGGAAATCCTAGTGGTTTGTGTTAAGTATGGTACCAAAATTAAAGAAGAGCCAGCCTCTGAGATAGAGCCTTGTATAAAGAAAGAAGAAACCAGAAACTGTGAACCAGGAAGCACAGTGCGTACCCATCCCCCAGGTGAAAATGAAGCATCTCTCCAGAAAAGCAACAGTTCCCCTCATCCAGAAAATAAAGGAAATGGGAGTCAGGAAGGGTGTGTAGAAAGCAATTCGGTATTTAATACAGATAGCTTCCTGTATAGAGAAACTTCCAAATGTAACCATAGTTCTGAAACCACTAGTTTGGAAGAGTGTCGTGTCACTGAGCCCCCTCCCTGTAAAATTGAAAAGTCTTCACCTAAGAACACTGATGGAACTGAGAGCAGGTCCTATTTAACAAATTTCCAGTTGCCTTTACCAAGAAAAAGGTTACCAGAAGCTGGGCATCATAGCTCTAGACTGGAAAGTAATGTGGTAAAAACTCCAATTCACGCCCCAAAAGATACATTTCGGAAACATTCGCAGGCCAGATCATTTGATTTAAAGACTTATAAACCCATGGGGTTTGAATCTTCATTTTTAAAATTCATTCAGGAAAGTAAGGAAAAAGAAGATGATTTTGATGATTGGGAGCCAGCAGAGCACTTAACAGTAAATGATGTCCCACAACCCAATGATGACTTATCAGGGAATGTGACTGTGGATGGCTTAGTGAATGAAAGCAGCCCTAAAGTTGATATACCTCTTCCTTCTAGTGATTCTGCAGTTCATGACAACCTGACCACAATCCAGCCTATCATTGTAGCAGAGTCATCAACTGTCCCTTCCCTCGAAAATCTGAGGGTCATATTAGATAAGGCATTAACAGACTGTGGAGAGCTTGCCTTAAAACAGCTTCATTATCTGCGGCCGGTGGTCGTCCTGGAAAGATCTAAATTTTCCACATCTCTTTTAGACTTGTTTCCAACAAAAAAAACAGATGAGCTTTGTGTCGTAGGGAGTTCCTAAGTAGCAGTCTTGTTTTAGAGAACAGACTGGCTCCAGTACTGCAGCATGGGGACAATTGCCAACTCGAACAAAGGCTGAGCAGCAGCCACACTATTGTTTAGGGTAGGGTAGGCTGTGCATTTTCATGAATGTATAATATCTTTGTCAACAGTATTGGCAGCGTTCATTAGCTCCCCAGTTGGTTTGTTTATTGGTTGGTTTTTTTTTTTTGTTTTGTTTTGTTTTATTAAGAAAATGGAACTGTGCTCTGTTTGGTGCTAATTAATACATCAAATATACTGGGGCTTCCTTTTTCAAATTAAGTGTGCATGATTGTATATGAAACAGATATTGAGGCCCCAGGGTGGGAGGGCTGGGGGGAGGGAGGCAGGCAGAGTTCTTACTTGACTTGAATGTGCACCTCAGGGTGCTTTGTGTAATATATTGTACACTACAGCATCTTATATTTTTTGAGTTGAGTTTCAATAAATTACAATTTTTCACCCATTTCTCGTTTAATTGGCAAGAGTTTTCATGCCACTCACAGGGTGGAATGGACATGTGTTCTTGTGTTTCTTTCCTGTCATGTGACTAACTGAAGCAGCCAGATTTAGACTTCTTTAAAGAAGAATCATTGTTCTAAAATGTAGACATGAAAGGGAGGAGCCAGTATTTAATGCATCCTGGAACTATAGAACTCACTGTGACATAGTCCACTGAAATTCTTTATGTAACCTCACCAGAAGGAAGTGGCAAGCAGAGACAGGAGACTTAACAAAAAGTAGAGTACTATTTGTTGGGGTTTTTTTTCTGCACTTGCTGTTAGAGATAATTGAACTAAGATTTCCAGAATCTTTTCATTTTCTGTTAACCCATGAGGATAAAACAGTGAAGTCATATTTCCATCTAAGTACCTAGATTTTAATGCTCTGAGTGATGTTCTCCTCCACCCTTGTCTCACCATTCTGCATACAATAACACCAACTTTCTTTTTTTTTTTTTCCGGAGGGCAATTGGGGTTAAGTAACTTGCCCAACATTACACAGCTAGTATTTTTGTGTGGGTGTTAAGTGTCTGAGGCCGGAACTGAACTCAGGTCCTTCTGACTCCAGGGCCAACACTCCACTCACTGCGCCACCTAGCCGCCCCTGCCAACTTTCTTTATATCCTCTATACTACTATACTTCATCTTTCCATAAAGCATATTCTTATTCTCACTCTCACCCTGCTCTTTCCCGGTTATTCAAATGCCCAGTCAGCTTAATCCCAAACCAGCCCAGTGACTGCTCACTGGAATATTGTAAAGGTAATTCTTATTCATAGGTTGTAAAGATAATTCTTATTCACTGCATTAGTGTTTATTATTTATTGCAAGACATCCAGATGGACATGACGTAGGAATGGAGCTCAAGATTAGTATTGAGCATAAAGATTTGGTATTCATCTGCATAGAGTTAGTTGAGTCTGTGGTAGCAGACAAGTTCACTAAGAATGTAGAGGGACAAGAAGGCACAGAGTGAGCCTTGAAGTGAAGTCATACATCTACATAGCCTCTGGTGTCACTTGCACCCTAGAGTTTCTATGCTTCAAACCAAGTACTTAGTAATGGTAACTTGAGCCCTTTATTGTTCTTTAGTTTCCTAAACTTTTCATTATAGGTGTTTTCAGTAACTTTTTAACTTTGGTAAATTCAAAAGCCGTGACTGATTTTAAAATGGGAATGATAATCTGTCACCTCAAAATAATCTCATATGAGGATAATTAAGAGCAATTTTTAAATCTTCAGTTGCTTTTCACTGGGAAAGGGTCTAGAAACCAGTCAGGTAAAGTCTCATGTTGCAACTAGTTCATGACCTTTTAAGCAAGTCCTTTTCTCTTTCTGGACTTCCTTGTTTATAAAATAAGTGTTGAACTAAATGAGCTTTGAGGTGTCTTCCTTCTCTGATATTCTATGAATACAAAGTACAGCAAGATTGTGCTATGTTCACAGCATAGTGCTTATGCTAGGGCTGGGATGAGGTTGGGGAGATAGACCCTGTGCTACAGTGTGAAGCTACAAAGAAATGAATGAAATAGTCATCTCCCCAAATAATACAAAATTTTACTTTGGGAATATATCATATACATAGAAATGAAGATCTATGCAAACTACATCTGTACTTGCAAGAAAGAAAGAGGTTATGGCCAGCTAATGGAATTGAGAAAGGACTTAAACAGAATCACTGAAGTTATGTTCTGAAGGAAGTTAAGAAATTCTTAAAGATGGAAGAGGGGAAGAGAATGTCCTGCATTTGGAGAGGTGGGGCTAGACTATGCAAATGCATAGAGGAAGAAGATGAAAGGTCAAGTTCAGGGAGCAGCTGATGAAATAAGAATGGAAAGAGTAGGAGCCACATTGTTCAAGACTTTGTAATTGAGGAGTGATTGATATGCATTAAGTTTAGAAATAGCAACTTGTAAGTTGTATAGAGCAGAGTGGTCAAATTTTTAGCTGCACTAGTTGCTGCATATTAGAAAAACATTAACATGTTTGTGTTTTTTTTTCTTTATTTTGTTAAAAGATTCCCCATTACCTTTCAGCTTGATTTGGCTGTCAGGTGCTGCTTGCTTCAGTTTGATATCTCTGGTGTAGAGTATTTGTGGGAAAAAGACAAGTAGAAGGAACAATTAGGAGGCTGTCATAATAGTTTAAGCAAGAGTATGAGTGGGAAGAAAGGGACGTGCAAAAGTTGTAGAAGTAAGAGAAGACAAGATTTGGCAACTGATTAGATTTGGGGGAGTAAAACAGAGAAGTCAAAGACTAATGCCCAGATTGGAAACCAGTAGTTGACTAAAAGGATGATAGTGTTCACTACAGAAATTGAGAAGTTTGAAGTAGAGATGAGTTTATTGGAACATGAGGATTCTGTTTTGAAAAAATTGAGTTTCAAATGTTTGCCCTTCTCCCTTCTGTCCCTTAAAATTTCTCTTAGTTCACAGCTACATGAATCCTTTCCTGATCTGCCTGGCTGCTAGTATATTCGTTCCCCAAACTAGCTTGTATTTGTATCATATTTATATACATACATATCTACATACACAAGTGTCATCTTCCCTGGTGGAATGTGAGCTTCTTGAGGGCAGGACTGTGGTTTAACTTTTGTCTTTGTATTTCAAACACTTGGTAGAATACCTGGTACGTTAGTGGTTTTGTTTTGTTTTTCCTTTTTGGAGGAGGGGAAGGCAACACACTTGGGGTTAAATGGCTTTCCCAAGGTCACATGGCTAGTAAGTATTAAATGTCTTGAGGTCAGATTTGAACTTGGGTCCTCCTGATTGCCACCCCTGCATTAGTGTTTATTATTTATTGCAAGACATCCAGATGGACATGACGTAGGAATTGAGCTCAAGATTAGTATTGAGCATAAAGATTTGGTATTCGTCTTGCATAGAGTTAGTTGAGTCTGTGGTAGCAGACAAGTTCACTAAGAATGTAGAGGGACAAGAAGGCACAGAGTGAGCCTTGAAGTGCAGTCATACCTTATAGGGCGGAAGAGGATGATCCAGCAAAGGAAATTGAGGAGCACTGTTCTGACAGAAGTAGGAGATAAGTGTCTTGAAAGCCAAGATAAAAGTTCAAGGTACAAGAGAATGGTTGAAATTGCCAAAACTATAGAGATCACACATCAAAAGCTTTAGTCATTTCTGATGATTCCTGTTCTGAATCATTCATTACAGACAAATCCTGAGTCTTAGTTTGATGAGTCTCAGTTGTTGCTATTTAGACTGAGTTAGAAATGCTGCTTACACTTGAATGCCAATAAACTTGTGAATCATGGCTTCAATTTCAGTTTTGCTTTGATACTTCAAAGTCAATTTAGTATATAAAATGAGATATACAGCTACTGATTCCTGTTTGGGAAGAGTGTTAATACTTTGCATCACTTAACATGATACACTGTTGTACTTCATCTAATCTTCAACAGGCCATTTTGCTTAGACTAAACAGGCAAGGAATTATTAAATGTCCTATTATCAGGTTATCGCCTATAAAGCTTACTGGTTCATGGCTTCACTTAGCTGACAATATTCTCTTCTTCCATTCCTGTACCTTGCCTTTAACTTTGGGTCTCATCCTAAAAATATTAATATCTGGCATCTAATTTTGTCCCAAACATCATCTTACCACACCCTTCACCAGCATTCAGATTGAAAGAAGTCACTTCTAGCTTACCAAGTGACCTGTGAATTTTCCTTCAAAAAAAAAATAAAGATTTTCTGAGCATTTCTATACTAATCCAATGCAGGTCATTGTTTTTTTGGAAGCAACAATCTAAGAGGCTCTTAAACTGTTCTTAATGTTAGATTCAACTCCCTACTCCAGTTCACTGTATGTATATATTACAACCCAGGACAGTGTTATCGTGTTACACACATAACACAAAGCTAAAAACACTTTTTTTCTACCTCATCAGTTTTAAATTCTTCTAGGCTTTCAATCTAGCCCCACCTTACATCCCAAACATGCACAGTGAATCACAATGAACTCCCTAGTCTTCATCCTTCATCTTGCCTTAGTCTGAATGCCCTCCCAACCCTATTCTTCCTATTGAAACCCTATCCAGCCTTTAAAACCTATCTCCATGAAATGTACTTTGATTATTCAACCCTTACTGATCTTCATCTTCTCTAAACTCAGTCTGCACCAATATAATCACATAACTTGCATGTTTTCCTGTTCTCCCATGCATTTTAATCTTTTCTTTCCTTGAGTTCTCTGAATGAGCAAAGATTATATTTCAGGCTTCTTCCCATAGCAACTGACAGATCTGAGTATGAAGATTGAAACATAATAAATATGCAGTAAGTTTTGAGGACCCAACTTGTAAACATCTCCTTATTCGCCATCACTATATGCCATGCTATCTCACTGAACCCAACAGAAGGATCCCACTCCATGGTCACTTCTATTGGTCTCATGGTGAGAATGGCAGGGCTGAACTGGAAATCAAAAGATCTGATTCCTCTCAGTTTGCTGTGACTTGAATATACAGTTCAACCTCTCAGTCTCAGGTTCTTCATCTCTAGAATAGTTGTTTAGTCATTTTTCAGTCATGTCTAACTCTTCATGACCCCATTTGGGGTTCTCTTGACAAAGATACTAGAGTGGTTTACCATTTCCTAACCTAGCTCACTTCATAGACTAGGACACTTGAGACAGTTAAGTTGCTTGCCCAGGGTCATGCAACCAGTAAGTGTCTGAGGCCCAATTTGAACTCCAAAAGATGAGTCTTCCATGATTTGGGGCCCAATACACTGTCCACTGTGACACCTAGCTGCCTTTCCATTCTACCTACTCTAGAAGTAACCAGAACATGCACTAGCTTAATACGGTTGTTGTAATAAAGATAAATTTAAGACTATAGATTTAGAGTTGAAAGATACCATACAGAATTGACTTAGAGATCATTTAACTTGATCCCCTCATTTTGTTATTGCAAGGAAGGACCCCAGAGAGGTTAAATAACTTGCCTGAGATTCCATAGCTAAGTAAGTGGCTGAGCCATGTTTTCAACCTGGGTTGTCAGGTTTTCCACTATACAACTTTTCAAACCTTATAAAGTGCTGTAGAAAGTCAACCGATATGAAGAACAGAGCAATAGGATGTTTGGGAAAAGGGAAAGGGAAAGCAGAATAAATAGCATCCTGACTGGGTCATCCTCCCAAATGGCCCGTGGGATAATGACATCATAATAACACAATTCATCATAAACTGAAGAGCAGCCTGTACTTAACAGGCATGCTCCTGTGGCTCTAGATACAACCCTGTACTCCTAAGGCCTTTGTCTGAAGGTTCTTCCTGAATATTGCTCATGTAGTTCCAGAAGTTGCAATATGGATGGAACAACATCTCCCTTCACACAGACTTCAGGATTCTTCTCTCTCACCCCACTCTGGAACTGGCTGCAAGAGAATAAGCTCACTTTGAATTCAGATTGTTGGCTTTCAGAACACCTACCTCCAACCTGGCAAGCCATCTTTTGGATTATCCTTGCTTTTTGCCTGCTAATAGGAACATGTGCCTTTTGGAAACGAACTTTACAGTCAGTTAAGGTTATACTCTTTTATGTTACCAAGGAATTTAAGTCTCACAAGAGATGTACTTACCATTAATCTGAAGAGTGTTTAAATTGGGTTGGTATTTTCAGAGATTAGCTCTGGCACTGAAACTAACAAGAACCTTAAATAATTGAAATTTCCAAAAATGTTTTATGGCAAGAGAATCGATGCGTAGCACGAGTTTGTCTTCTCACCAAGTCATATGACCAGGATGGTGAAGGGGACTCAATGGGAATCAATAGAAGGAAATTAAGGTTTAGTCTGGTTGAAAAGAATTCTTAGGCTGGGAAATAACTATCTTCAAATATATTAAGGATTTATTGGGAAAGGGGGGCTATAATTGTTGAGCTAGTCTCTCAAAAAGGGTAGAACTAGGCACTATATGAGCAGAAATTACAGGAAAAGACATTCTAGGCTGGTTATGAGGAGCTTCCTGTGCAGAGGTAGTGAGCTCTCCTGAAAAGTTTCAAGAGGAGCCTGTGAGACCACTGATGGTTATAAAAGAGAATTCATGCTTCACATGAGAGTACTCAAAATCCTCTGAAATCCCTTTCAATACTGGATGTCATGATTTTTCTGATATTGGGAGTGCACTTAGTACTCTATATTTGTGCTTCCCCCAGATCAAGCAATTAGAGTGTTGCCTATTGACTTTGCTCTCCTCCCTCCCCTGCCCTTTTCTCCACTTCTGAAACGGCTACAGTCTAATGTCATTTTCATCCCCAATATGTTGCACATATGTCCAAATTGAGGTGAACTGGTGAGTTAAGTTGAATCACCCAAGATGGTCCAAGAGTCCTTGGAGGGTCCTAGGACAAGAGTCCAGGGGGAACTTAGCATTTCAAAGAATTCTCAATATAAAGTTCAGATTTTTAAAAATAGAAGTTGATCTTAACTTAAAAGTTGGTGTAATGTTTAAAACCCAAAGTCATTACATTCCAGAGCCTTAAACCCTTTGGGTCCTGGAGCAAAATTCAAATTCAACAGACTTGAAGATGTCTATTGTGGGTTCAGGTAAAGCTCCTGTGCTGGGGGCTTGGGAATAGAGATATAAAAAAAGTTATAGTCCCCGGGAGAATTCATGACACATAAGTCTAAAATAGAGTAGGGGCTAAGGAAGAAAGATTCAGACCAAGTGCTTCTAGGAAAGTCTGAAAAGGGGGAGAAGGTTGAAGGGGAAGCATAGAGATTTGTGACTCCTACATATGGAGGAAGTGTTGCCTAGGCTTGACCTGGCAGAAAGGAAGGATGTGGAAATTATGGTCACCATATGGGGTAACCAGAATGACTGTATTTGGTGCCATTTGGCTAGAATGTGGAGTGTGCAGGAAAGGAAAGGAATAATGTTAAATAAGATGAGGAAAAGTGTGTGGTGAACCTTTAAAAAGTGGTATTTTATCCTTTAGCAAAAGACAGCCACTTTAAGCTCTTTGTCTACAAAGTGGCGGATATGCTCATTAGATTATTTTGGAAGCAAGGCATTAATAGTAATTTGGAATGGATGAAAAAGCTTGGGAAAAAGTAACAAGGTAGCTGTGTGGTGCAGCTAGCCTCAGAGACATGCTTCACTCTCCCCTCTCCCTAGGCGTAGCCATCCTAACAGTTGCCAGGTCATTGGCTACCCTTCATCTTTTGCACCCCCTGATTCCTCTCTATTCACATAGGTCAGACATGTCCTGCATCAAATCCTTGTCACTTTTCACCTGGAACTACATCAGTAACCTAACTGGTCTTCTTACTTTGACACAACTGTCACGAAACTCCTTTTTAGTGGCTCTTCATTGCCTAGATTGTAGAATAAAATACGAATCCCTTAGTCTGACGTTTAAGGCCCTTCACAATCTAAATCTTACTCCACTTTAGAATAATGCTTGAAGATTAAGAAGCTTTTGAGTGAATAATCTGGCTCTCAGTAATTTTACTGCCAGTTCTGGCCTATGAGATCGAATTGAACAAACCCTCTTGCCCTTGACAACTCACCATATATTTCTTCAGAGTCAATAATCTGCTATCTCTAATCTCATTATCCTGGTTACCCTCTTCCAAATGTTCTCCAAATCCTAAAATGTGAGGAACCATAATCTGGCCAGGGTAACAAATTCTCATCTCTCATTCCAGGACAAGGGTATGAAGGTTCTTTGGGATTATAGCCATCAGTTTTGTTTCATACAAACTTTCTGGAAAAGAGAAGCCCTGATAAGGGAGAGAGAAAGAATGTAAGAGTGGCAGGGTCCCCATTAGATGGGAACGACAGGTGGTGTTGATAATAACAGCTAGTATATATAGTTTCATATGTATATATAGCTCATCTATGTTTAGTGTTTATATGTTTAATATTGTATATATGTGTTTATATTTACATGTTTGTATATATGTATGTGTGCATATAAAATACATATATGTATATATATCAAACAGCTAGCATTTATATATTTCTATATAATGCTTTTGGTAGCTAGCTGGCACAGTGGATAGAGTACCAGACCTGGAGCTGGGAAGACTCCTCTTCCTGAGGTCAAATCTGGCCTTAGACACTTTCTAGCTGTGTAACCCTGTGTAAGTCACTTAACCCTGTTTGCCTCAGTTTCCTCCTTTGTAAAGATGAGCTGGAGAAGGAAATGGCAAACCTCTCTAGTATCTTTTCTAAGAAACCCCAAATGGGGTCATAAAAAAGTCAGATAGGATTGAAACAACTGACCAACAAATATAATGCTTTAAGGTTTGCAAAGTACCTTATAAATATCTCATTTTATCCTCACAACCACCCTGGGAAGTAGATGCTATTGTTATCCCCATTTCCAGATGAAGAAATTGAGGTACAGGGGCAGTTAAGTGATTTTCCTAGGGTCACAGAGCTACTAAATGTCAGAGGGTTAGATCTGAACTTAGATCTTGACTACAGGTCCAGTACAGTATTTTCTGTACCACCAAGTTTTCAGTTCATCTGAATAGGGCTGTCCTGGATTCAGTGGGACAGATGAGCAGGTGAGAGGGGTAACAGCTGGGGTTTACCTGTGGAAGAAGGAGGGTTTGAGGCAACCAAACTTAGTAGACTGAGTATAGGCAAGGGATCTTAATTGTATTTCAATAGAATTGGTTTCCCTTGAGATCCTATGTGTTTTATCCACTTAAAAATATAATCCTAAGGAATCCATCAGCTTCACAGTGACACAGGGGTCTCTGACAAAAAAGAGGTGAAGAAACTCTGAGGTAGATAGGCAACGTTCATAACATGGTGGAAAATCCTAGCTGTGTCCAGAGGATGAGGTTCTAGTGAAGGCTTTGTCTCTCAGCATGTTGATGGCTTAGGTCATTTCCTCCTCTCAAGGCCTCTGTTTCCTATCTATTGAAGGAAAAACATTCTATGGTACTAAAAGGTTGGGCCGAGCTGTCTTGTATTTTTAGGACTCTCAGCACATACTAGGCACATGGTCACAGCTTCTCTGGGTCTCAATTTCCATATCTGTAAATGAAGGGATGGACTAGAGCAATGGTGTCAAACTCCAAGAAAAATGAATGCGGGACACATGACTTAGGAAACCACAAATTAACATCTATATTCTATTTTTCCTTATTTTGTTAAACATTTCCCAGATATATTTTAATCTGGTTCTGGAGACAATTGGGGAACCTTTGGGCTGGATAACTTCTCTGCTGTAATCCTAAAATGTTTCCTGAGAAGCCTTCTGGGCCATGTTGGAAAGGTTTATATTACAAGGGTTTGGCCTGTGGGCTCTGCTCCTGGCTGACTTGGAGAGGAGTTTGGGTTCCTTTTTTTACCTTTCAAGGACAATCATACTCTAAGTGTCCCCAAGGTAAGGGGCATCTTTCCCACCTTACTTGACTAGTAGATAATACCTATGTGGTGTCTGTAAGCCAGTGACCTAACCCATCTGGGCTTCAGTACCCTCATTTTAAAAATAAGTGTTAGACACTAGTTAGTGGAGTCAGACTCCAGGCCTGGGTTTCTTAAGTCCCCATAATTCCCAAGTTTGATTTGAAACAGATTAAAATGTAATTAGGAAATGTTTGACAAAATAAAAGTCCAATTTGTTGTTTAGTCATTTCAGTCATGACCCCATTTAGGGTTTTCCGGGCAAAGATATTGGAGTGGTTCGCCATTTCCTTCTTCAGCTCATTTTACAGATGAGGACACTGAGGCAAATGGAGTGAAGTGACTTGCTCAGGATCACACAGCTGATAAGTGTCTGAGGCAGGATTTGAACTTAAGAAGAGAAGTCTTCCTGACTCCCAGCCTGGCTGTCTATCCACTGTGCCACCTAGATGCCTCCTTCCCCAGCCCCCCCCCAAAAATATAATACCATCTAGATAATGTTAATTCATTATTTTTTTTTTTGCTTTTTGGAGGGGCAATTGGGGTTAAGTGACTTGCCCAAGGTCACACAGCTAGTTTTTGTGTTAAGTGTCTGAGTCCGAATTTGAACTCAGGTCCTCCTGACTCCAGGGCCGGTGCTCTATTCACAGCACCACCTAGCCGCCCAATTCATGATTTTCTAAGTCAACATGAAGTCCAGCAGGGATGCCAATTTGACACTACTGGCCCAGATGATTTCTAAGGTCATTTCTAATTCCAAATCTATACCACTATGACAAAGTTAAAGACAAAGAAGAGAAAAAATCAACCTGGTTTCATGTATTGGTTTAAAAGGCTGCATTCCAGGGGCGGCTAGGTGGTGCAGTGAGTAAAGCACCAGCCCTGGAGTCAGGAGGACCCGAGTGGCCCATGTAACCTTGGGCAAGTTACTTAACCCCAATTGCCCTCCAAAAGTCAATCAATCAATCAATCAGTAAATAAAAAGGCTACTTTTTCCGAGGCTGGAGCCTACATTCTGCTCAGTCTTCTGTACTCAGGGCTGCTTTGAACAGTTCTTTAAGCAAATCACTGATGTAGGATCAGCATCTTAGTCCCCAGTGAGAAATGGAATGACATTTCATGTGCTGTCCATCTTTGGCCTAGAGATGGCTTCTATTTCTTTTAATCCAACCTAAGCATTGCTGTAGTTCCTGTGGGAAGCATGCAGGATTTCCTGTGGAAGAGGGTACATGAAGAGAGCCTCAAAGGCAGCTAGGGATCCTGAGAGGTGGCTATGGAGCACTAGCTGCTGACAGAGCCCAAAACTGAGTTGGAAAGGATGGAGAGAAATACACCAAGTGCCTACTATGTGCTAAGGGCTTTACAAGTATCCTCACAGTAACCCCGGCAAGTAGGTGCTATTCTTGTAGCTACTTTACAGTTGGGGAAATTGAGGTACAGAGCAGTTAAGTGACTTGCTCAGGTTCACATAGTTAACAAGTGTTCAGGATAGATTTGAACTTGGGTCTTTCTGACTCTAGGTCCAGTGTTCTGTCCACTGCACTCTAGCTGACTTAAACCAGGAAGCTCTTTGATCTAGAATCAGGCTTACATTCCTTCTGGCTCTGACAGTCTGTGCTCTAAGGGCTCTTTTGGCCCTGCAGTATGGTATGGTGCATGGAAGTTTGGCCCCAGAGTCAGGAATGTGGGTTCCAATACTCCCTTGGGCACTTAAGTGTCCGTGTGACCCGGGCTAAGTGTGTGACCTCTCTGAATCGGTTTCCTCATCTGTAAAAGTGGAAGAATAATAGTATCTGTCAACAGGGTTGTTGGGAAAACCAAATAAATGTCTGCAAAGCACTTTGAAAAATTTTAAAGCAGTATATAAATGTTGTGATCATTATTGCGAGTGAGCAGAGGGTGATGAGGGAGAAAGGCCTTCCAGGCATGATGGACACAGCCAGTGTCACAGCTAGAACATAGAGTGCAGGGGAGGGAGGAGCATGCAGTAAGTCAGGGGAGATCGGCTACAGCCACTGTGAAAGGTTTTTAGTGCCAACATAGGTGGTTGAGTTTTTTCCTGGGCCTAATAGGGAGCTACTGGATATATCTTTGGCCAGCATTTTCTTCATGATATGCCTGCAAAATAGGTGGCAAAAGATATTACAATCTGTATTTTTGGATAGAGAAACAGGCTTAAAGAGACGAAGCCCTCAGATCTCCCAAGTTCATTGTTATTTCTACTCTACCATTTGCTGAATAGGGTAGAGAAGTGCTCTAATGCAATTTTTTTTATTAAAGCAATTGGGGTTAAGTAACTTGCTCAAGGTTACACGGCCAGTTTTTTTTGTGTGGGTGTTAAGTATCTGAGGCCAGAACCAATCCCAGGTCCTTCTGACTCCTGGGGCCTGCGCTCTTACTCACTGCACCACCTAGCCGCCCTGCTCTAATGCATTTCTAAAGGAAACATAATGCCTTGGGTTGAAACAAAAATATTTCTCCTCTACTCAGAAAGAAAAACACTCAGCTAAAACCCCAATTACTCAGTAAATCTGAATAAGAGAGTGTTTTGCCCAGTTAGTAACTATATACATACACTTTCCCTACAACAGGCAGGTAGCACTAGGACCCTTGTCCCCATTTTTCAGATGAGAAAGTTAAGGCCAATGGAGGCTAAGTGACTACTAGGTCAAGGTCAAACCTCACTAGAATTAGGTTGATTAATAATGTTTTCATGTACATAAATGTAACCAACTCATGGGGTTTTTTTTCCCTTTAGAAAATCATCATCTTTATTAATTTGGTCCTTTTGCTTTACAAGAAGGGCACAGATCTTTTTCAAGATATATTGTCCAACAGTGAAGGAACAAATCATTGCACCATGAGTCAAGGTAACAATGACATGTTGGTCACCCTGAGCCTGCAGGAGAAAATGCTCAGAAAGCTTCAGATGGTAGAGGGCAAAGTGAAGGACCTGGAGGATTTGATCTTAACCTACAAAGGTGGCAAGAAGAATTGCACAAGGCCTCATTGTAGCTGCTCAGATTGTCAGAGCCCCCTGGCCAGTTCTGGGTTTACCTCTACATCTGAAGCATGAAGCCAGGATGTGGAGTCCACTCTTCCCCAGACAGGCCTCCATCCATCATCTTGAGTGGCATGTGGAGTACAAATAAAATGCTTCCTATCCCTAATCTGACTTTGGGGCCACTGTTCACTCACTAGATTGTCTCTCTTTCCTAGGACTGGGAGAGAGGATTTCCATGGATGGGGCGGGAGGGGATTGAAGGGGGGAGCATATATGAGGCAGCAGCAGATGTTAAGAGGCACAAGATAATGGTGTTCCAAGCATTAATCTACTGAGGCCCAACCTGGAAATAGAAGTGAGTAGGGAAGAAGAGGACAAGAGGCATTCTAGACAAGAGAAGAGAGGGATATGGGAAAGGAGATGGAATGTGGGCCTAATTTCCTACTTGATGTGTGGGGTTTGGTTTAGAAATGTAATATTGCTGGTGTAGCAAATTTGTGGTTGAGGAAATTTCCTCCACCAGGGAAGATAGGCAATTCCTCAGCAACTTTAATCTTGAGAAATTCATCAGAATGACTTGAGATGACCCAGGATGCAATGGGAGACCCTGGACCTTCCTTTTCAGGTTCTCACTTTGAGTGAGGCAATGCCCATTCAGTGAGTAGGACTCCTTACGAAGTAAGTTAAGGGATGTTCCCTTTAATTAGAAAAAAGAAAAAAAGAATCAAGTTGGAAAGGGAAGACCCTCAGGGTAGCTGTTCCAAAGAGAAACAGTTACCATAGACATTCACTCTAAGGGGTGGGGTGGGGCCAAAAAGAAGCCATTAAGGGGACTTGGGCAGGGACCTATTGTGGTCCAATCTATGAGCTTCAGAGTGAACTAGGTTTAAGGTTTTGTGAAAGAAGATGGAAATCCAATCATCCTGATGAATATCTGGTCACTGTATCCAATGGCTCTAGAGGAGTTTGGTGACCTTGCATGGCCCTCCCTCACTCAATTCAAAGTCAACTGCAAGTCAAATGTCATCATTTCCCTGATGCGGTGGTCCTCTTGAGAATGAAGGACAAACAACACAAGTCTTTGCTGAACTAATCCAACTGCGCCTAGATTAATATCTTTGGGATGGTAAATCGGGCCATCTTTTGTCTCAATTTTTACCTAGACACCCTAGTCATTGAATGAGGGTGACCACAGACAAACTGTGACCTGGGAAAGACCCTAATTTACAAAGAACAACATCGACCCATTGCACTATGGGCCATTACCAGTTGTCTTGACCTTTTTTTTTTTTTTGGCCAATGGACTCCAGTGACTCTGTTAGGAGAGATCAAGGCTGACAACTTTGTGTGGCTCTGCGTCACTTAAATCTAATTTAAGAGAAAGTCAAGATGTTACCCATGATGTCATTGGTCCTCTTTGAAAACGAAGAATGAGCAACAACATGAGAAAGCTGTGTGAGCATCTGGATGGACACAACCCAGGGTAAATGGGTAGATGGGGCTGGTCAAGAAGACCTGAGCTGTGTGACTGAGCAGGTCACCTAACTTCAGTCTCCTCCTCTGTGAAATGGGGATAATAAAGTACCTACTTCACACTGTTGTTGTGAGGATCAAAAGGGAAGACACATGGGAAGGACTTTGTGCAAGCCGTACAAAGGCTTCGTGAAGTCTAGCTAGGTGGTAGTAGTAGTAGTGGTAGTAGTGGTAGTGGTAGTGGTAGTGGTAGTAGTAGTGGTGGTAGTAGTAGTAGTAGTAGTAGCGGTAGTAGTAATAGTAGTAGTAGTGTTAGTAGTAGTAGTAGTAGTGGTAGTAGTAGTAGTAGCGGTAGTAGTAATAGTAGTAGTAGTGGTAGTAGTAGTAGTAGTGCACACAGGGTAAGTGACTTGCCCAGGGTCAGATAACCAGTATGTGTCAGGGGTAGGACTCGAACCCATTATCCTAACTCCAAGACCTGCTTTCTCTGTAGTTCTCAGCTCTGGGAGTTCTGGGCTGTCGAATTCTATGCTCCTCAGATGGCCACGCTAAAATGAGTCCATGTTCATCGATATAATAAGTCCCTTAGCCATGTTTAGGGTGTGGGAGTGCATCATGGCAGAAGTGATACTTCTTTGGGGCCTCCACTGTTGCTGTTGCCATTCTCACCAAACTACTGCCAAGGCCATCACCAAGGAGAAGCAGCCAGCACTACCTCTTGGCTACTTGTAATGTAATGCCAAAAGAAAGGCAACTTCCCAAGGTTCAGAATACCAGCATAGGTGCTCTCCATTTTATTCAGTAACAAACCCAGAACAGAGAAGATCAAAACATGACATCATTCAAAATACAGCATTTACTAAGTGTGATTAAATAATCTCCAAGTACTACCCCACCCCAGGACCTTCCAATCATTCAATCAATTACAAAGTCCCTGTTCTAAATACTACTCCACCCCTAGGCTATACCTTCATTTGGTCCACCACAAAGCCCCTCTTCTCAAATGGAGATTAGTTTCCAAACATAGGTAAAGTACCTTCATTTGTCAATCACAGAGCACAATAAGGTCAAAAGTTCCCCACCCCTGGATCACAATTGAATCTACCCCAGAGTTACATCAAGTTTAAACACAGCACTTAATACCCAAATGAAAGTCTTTTCTTCATCTTGACACGAGGCAAGTTCTCAGCAATCTTAGTTCCTGGGGAGACAAGGCTTAGCAAGGCCATAAGATACATTGCCAGTCCCTTCATGAATTCATCCTCTGTCTGTAGAACAGTCCTAGAACCCCTGAACACATCAGCAAAGCCCTCTCCCAGGATTTCTGTAAACATACAACAAGAAAATCCTTCTTCAGGGCTTCTGAACCAACAGAAAGGCTCCCAGACCCCTGCAACAACAGCACTGTCCCTCACCAGTGGACAGTATTCACTCTCTGTCTGCAGGACAGTCTCAGGGCTTCTTAGTGAATAGCCAGGTTCCAGGACTTCTTCAACAAAAGGACTGTCTTTCACCAGTGGACAAATCTGGCAAAACAACATCAAAACAGACAGACAAAGTACCAGCAAAACAGCCATGTCTCCTCAGTCCTTGGCAGCTCAGGGGGCAGGTCTCAAAAGTCCAGGGCAATTCAAAGCGGCCACCAGCAATTCTCTTAGTCTCTCTCTCTCCCCACGAGGTGCTGCTTCCAAAAAGATCTTCCGCCTCTCTCTTATCTCTCCAAATCTACGTCACCAGCTCCTCCCAGTTCAGGACTTTCTTTTCACATCAACAAGCCCATCCCACAGGTGGGATTAACAAACTCTGGGTTTTAACACAATCAATTTGAAAACCAAGCCAATACAAGGGAATCTTTAATTGCCATTACTATCACACTACTGTAGCTGGCTCCTGTGAAAGCTTCTTCTTCCTCCCTGCTTACCTCCCTTTGACCTTACTCTTCTTTTTCAGGAGCCCCAATGTCACAGATAGCAGACAGGCTCCAGAAGCATGTAGGCTAGGTAGTTCTGGAAGGGAGCAGAGAGATCATTTGGCTTTCATGCATGCCACCTGAGGCATAAAAGCCCAGTGGAGAGCCAGTTGGAACCAGTGGTTTAGTAGAGCTCCCACTGGGCTCTAGGACTTACCATGGGACTTTCCTATGTGGCCATGAGGATACTGTAGTGTGTGTGTGGGAGTAATGTTTGATTTGGTATCCTTTTAAAGCTTAGAAACTGTATTCTTTTCATCTCTTCGTTAAATTCTTTTTGTTGAATTTTTTGGTCCATGAGTGCCTTATTGTATTTTAGCCCCTGAGCCTGAATGCTGGGCTGGCCTAGATTGGGGCTCAGAATAGAGTGGATAGATCCAATCTATCCTAAGAATGTGACAATAGTGTGGTCTGTGGGTAGGCTTGGTGAGAATCCCAAAGCTATGTAAACCTTGGGTATCTTACTTGACCTTCCTGGCTCTCAGTTTTCTCATCTATAAAATATAACAAGGGGCAGCTGCCCTTTTGCAGTCTAAATTTATGATCCTTCAGTGAAAAAATTTGTTAATTGGAAATAGCTCTGGACACCTCAGGTTCCTCCCCTGTCTCTCAGGGCTTATGTTCCAAGTTGTGATTATTTTATTGTTGTCACTTAGCTTCTGCAGGGTCAGTTTTTCCCCCACAAGGACAGAAGATGACCTGACTATAGCTAGGTACCAGTAACTTGCATATATCTTGTAAAAGTGCATTTGTAGCCTCCAAAGTCTCACCTTAAAATTAGGTTAACTCCTTCCTCTCTGACTTCCCCTTCTCTGTCTCCTTTGTTGGATTCTTCTCCTGATCACACCCTTCAGGTTCTGTCCTGGGTTCTCTTCTCTTCTCTTCTTCCTCTAGACTATTTTACTTGGTGATTTTATCAGCTCCCATGGATTTAATTACCTTCTCTATGCTGATGATTCTCAAATCTCCCTATCCTCCCCTAAACACTCTATTTATCTCTAAGTGCCTTTCAGAGATCTCCAACTGGATGTCCAGTAGACATATTAACGAAAAATGTCTGAAACAGAACTCAGTAATTTCCCCCCTAAACCCTTACCCTCTCTCTTCACTTCCTCACCATCCTCCCAGTACCTTGGGCTCCCAACTCAGAGTCCTCCTGGATTCCTCACTGTCTCTTACTCTCCATATTAAATATGGTGCCAAGGCCTGTTGATTTCACCTTTCCAATGTCTTTTGAATATGCCTTCTTCTCTCATCTGACTCTGCCCCAACTCTGGTGCAGACCCCTTGTCACCTCACACCTGGACTGTTACAGTAGCTGCTTGGCCAGAATGGGGGCATGGGGAGGGGTATCTTCCTACTCATCCTCCATTCATTCACCATGCAACGAGGGACCAAGTCAAGCTCCAAAAGATTCTTGTCAGGGTAGAGCAGAAATGTCAAACCAGAGTCTGGAGACTCCCAAGTATCAGTGAAACCAGATGAAAATGTAATTGGAAATTGTTTAACAAAATATATAAAAATACAATGCAACATAGATAATGTTAATTTGTGGGTTTCAAGAAAGGATCTGTTTCTATTTGAATTTGACATTCAGGGGCTAGAGTATTAGAATGATTTTCCTAAAGTGCAGGTCTGATCATGTCATGCTCCTCCCTCCCCCCAAGTAAGCTCCAGTGGCTCCCTATTGCCCCGAGGAGCAAATACAGAATTCTGATTGGCATTCAAGACCCTTGCATCTACTTCCCTCCTCCCTTTCCAGCCTTCTTTTCACCTGACTCCCCTTGCAATACTCTTCTGACCCTGGTCTCCTGGACGGTCCACAAACAAGACCCTCTTCTCTTGGCTCTGGGCATTTTCTCTGGCTGTCTGCCATATTTGAAATGCTCTCCCTCCTCATCTGACTACTGACCTCCCTAACTCCCTTCAGATCCCAAGTAAAATTCCATCTTTCACCAGAAACCTCTCCAATCCCTCTTCATTCTAGTGTTTTCTCTCTGTTCATTATTTCCTATTATGAAGGGAGAGGGAAAGGAAGGTAAATTGAGATGGCTGAAAGCTGCCAAGTTAACTTGGGGTCTACTGACTAGATTTCTTTCTCAAAGACCAAACCTTAAGCCCATTTCACTCTGGAGCCCATAGATTGGACCACAATAGGTCCCTGCCCAAGCACCAGTTAATGACTATTTTTTTTTTGCTCCAGGCTCAGAGTGAATTTCAGTAGTAACCGTCTCTCTTTTGGCCAGGAACCTTGAGGGTCTTCCCCTCCCAATTTTTTTTTTTTTATTAAAGGGGCAATCCCTTGACTCACTTCTTGTTTTTGCTTTTTTTTTTTTTTGAAGGGGGAAGGCAGGGCAATTGGGGTTAAGTGACTTGCCCAAGGTCACACGGCTAGTAAGTGTTGAGTATCTGAGGTTGGATTTGAACTCAGGTTCTCCTGACTTCAGGGCTGGTGTTCTATTCACTGTGCCACCTAGCCACCCCAACTCACTTCTTAAAGAGGCAAATTCATTGAATGGGCATTGTCTCACTCAAAGTGAGAACCTGAAAAGACTTTAGCCTAAAAGAGACAGAGTCTCCCATTGCATCTGAAGTGCCCACCAGAAATTATACACTAGAGCCCCCTTAAACCTGCTAGAGGGGACTCCTAATGGGTTCTTTGGAAACCACCTAATAGGCTCCAATAGTAAAGAAATGTTTCACCTGTGTTGCTAAAAACATGCCACAGATTC
The DNA here is from genome assembly GCF_028583685.1 of Petaurus breviceps papuanus. Lineage (NCBI taxonomy): Eukaryota > Metazoa > Chordata > Mammalia > Diprotodontia > Petauridae > Petaurus > Petaurus breviceps. Next base: position 8,280,538 of record NW_027187338.1, read on the forward strand.
CCATGGATTCAGGTCTGTTTCGCTTCAGTAGAAATAATACTAAGGCTTTGTTTCAATAGGAATAATACTGAGAATGTTTTGCTTCGATAAGAATAATACTGAGAAAGCTTAACTTCAATGGAAACAATGCTAACCCCTTAGAAACATATTCTGTTGCCAGCAATCACATTGTCTATAAAATTATGTCTAACAGAAGGCTGTCTTTTGGTCTGAGAGGCAGTCCCGGCTGGTTAATAAAAACTCCTATCAAATTATAATTAGCCTTGCTGTCCTGTTATGTCTCGGTGTCCATTACACATCCTAGGTCATCTCCAGTCATCCTGATGAATATCTAGTCACTGGAGCCAGATGATTCTGGAGGAGAAAGTGAGGCTGGTGACCTTGCACAGCCCTGCCTCACTTAAATCCAAGTCAACTGCAAGAGTCATATCATCACTTCCCTGATGTCCTGGTCATCTCAGAATGAAGAACAAACACAACTCTCCCAAATAACCCTTGAGGGCTAGAAGGTTATTAGCAACCTTCACTAGCTTCTGTCTTGCCTTCCTTAAACCCCATAGAAAGACTGTCATTTTATAATTACTTAACCCACAAAGGAGTGTAATGTATAATTTTCTCACAGTATGATATATTCAAGTAACCACCTCAGTGATCCTGTCAAGACTTCTTGTGGAAAAGGATCCCCACCCCATCCCTGCCTCTGTTGCCTTTCTGGAGCAGATTCAGAAAGGATCCCATTCAAAGATCTGGACATATGTGTCAACTAGTCAATATTAAGATAGGGCTTGTGTTCTTTCTGTCTATTAGATTGTAAGCTGCTTGAGGGCAGAGACGGTTTTTTGCCTTTGTATCTCCAGTGCTTAGCACAGGGCCTGGCACATAGTAGGTACATATTGACTGTCTCCTTCCAGAGTGGCCAAGCCTCTACTCTCCATTTCTTGCTTTCCCTCCTGACAGTAATTAAGGTCTCCTTTGGAGAAGGGTGGAGGGACTTCCAGCCTACTCTTTTAGGCAGAGATGTCTATTCTACCCCCCTTTGAGTTGCATAACTATAACCTCATGCTTTATGTGGGGGCACAGCCCCCATCACATGTGAGCCCCTTGCCACATGGAGGCAGAGAGCATTAATCTCCACCAATAAGGAGACAATGCTTACAGGGGGGTTTTGGGACTGCAGTTACACAAAGCTAGGAGAGCTAGCTGAGGCAATGAGGGACCAAGTCAGGCTCCAAAAGAGTCTTGTCAGGGTAGAGCAGAAATGTCAAACCAGAGTATGGAGACTCCCAAGTATCACTGAAACCAGATGAAAATGTAATTGGAAATTGTTCAACAAAATACATAAAATACAATGCAATATAGATAATGTTAAATTGTGGGTTTCAAGCAAGGATCTATTTTTATTTGAATTTTACATTCCTGGGCTAGAGTATTAGAGTGAAACTGATGTAATTCTATAGGAATGAATGTCAAGTCTTGCATCTGAATATAGAAATAAATGTAGAAATAAGTATAAAAAGAAATAAAGTATGATAGGGGAAGCTTAGATAGACAGCAGTTGTTCTGAAAAAGATGTGGAGGTTTTAGTGGATTGCAAGCTCAGTAGGAGTCAGTGTCATGTGCTAGCAGAAAAAAAAGCTAATGCTATTTGGCACTTTGTTAGGAGGGACACAGCTTCTGGAACAGGAATGTCTTGAAGCAGAGTTGGCATGATCACTTGTCGGGTATGTTATGGGGGGGAAGAATTCTTTTCAAATATAGGTTGGACTAGTTGACTACTGAGTTCCCTTCTACCCCTCAAATTCTGTGACTCTCTGGATGCTTCTGTCTTCTCTGGGTCAGTGCTCACTCTTTGCTGAGCCACTATGGGGGACCCACATACTTGGTAAGAAACTAAGCAAAACTAGCACTTGTCATGAGGCAGCTTCAGATCAGCTTCCTATGGCTGATCCAACACTCTCTTCAGTCTTTCCTTCTGTTCTTCCTGTATCTTTGCAAAGAAAATGAGGTCATCCAGGTTCACCAATATCTCCATGACGTTCTTGTCCCCAATTGCTTTTCCCTCCAGCTGTTAGAAAATAGCAGGTGCTTCCAAGATGGCTTGGGGCATACACACATTGGTAAAATAGAGCTGAACAGACAGAAGAAAGCTGCTTTCTCTCCTCTGCCATAGAAATCTGGTAGTATCTAATGGGTAACCCAATGCCAAGGACCACTGGTTGCCTAGCAAATAATACAGGGCATCTTGAACTCTTGACATGGTTTGCCTTAGTTCTTTTGTTCTGAGTACAACAGTCTATACGTATTAATGTTTTCCCATGCTTCTGCATGGGAATATAGTCCAATGTGTGTAAACTGCTGGACTGAGAGAAGACTAAAGACCAGCCTTTTATTCAGATGGTTTTTGAGGCCTGTCATCATAGATAGAGCAGTCTTCCTAGCATTCTCTCAGAAAGGTCAGGAGTCAGGTGGGTTTGGGGAGCAAAGGTTCTTTAGGAGTATCCCACTCTTCACAATGAGAACATGTCTATCCTCTTGCTAATCTTCTCCTTCAATCAGTCCTTCCATTCTTCAGTCACTGATGAGTCATCAAAATAAAACTTTTCAGGATCCTCTTCCAAGTTTTAAGAGCCACTACTCTCAAGATGGCTTGCTTCTGTCTTCCCATAATCTTTGGCGAGGCTGAATGTATGCTCAGAGTATTTGAAGATCAAGTCCCAGCTTCTTACTCACAGTATCCTGCTAATCTCCACCAGTAAGGTGGATGTTGGATAAGATGGAGTTGGTTCCAATCAATACTGATGCCCCAGAGATGATTGCTGATCCTGGATACACTTGAGTTAAGGTGTCTTCCTTTTTATAGATAGCAACTTCCTTAGGAAATTTCAAGCTTACCCTGTTTGTGTCTCAAATATCCTCTTGTCACTTATTATATTGAATCCTAGCTCTTTCATAAATAAGAAGGCCTTTTCTCAAATGTCTCTCATAGAATAATAAGAATACAGTGATCCCTTGGGATCTACTATCTAATATAGTACATACAGTCCACACTTTCAATCTTCACCATCACTTGTCACACAATGTCTTATGAGTCCACATGGGATGGACCCATAAGCATGTTAAGATGAGTCCTGGTTTTTTGCTTTAGAATTTTTTAGAATCCAGGGTGACCTCCTCAACCCTGGCAATATTTATTCCTTGATAGCTCTTTGGAATAAATAAATAAATAAATAAACATAGAAATCTCCAAGTACACCAATCTCTTCTATATCCATGCAGACCACAATTGTAGCATAAATTAGTTCTTTCTGGGTTGTACTCAGCTTATGTGTATTTGCATCAGACTGTCATAAATTTTGTCCTTCTACATGGAATAATTTTGTTCCCAGTTCCATTTCTTGTTAGGTTTTCTATAGGGTCCTGCCTTTGAGTTTATATGTTTATATGCTGATGAAATTATATGACCAGAAGAGATCTTGTACTTTACTTCTAAGAATAAGAAGGTACAAGATGTTCCAGGGTTAGTGGAAGTTGAATTTTCCTCAGTTTGGCCACTGATGGACATCAATGGAGGTGAAGAAAAGAGAGAAATCACCTCCTCCCTGCCTCTCATCAGAGATTTCCACAAAATATCCCTGAACCCTGACTCCCTAACTGAACTCTGTTGATAGGGCTGAGCCATTTAAGGTTCTATAGATCCAATGAGGTTGTTTCCTTCAGTTGTCAGAGAAAGAGGTTCACACATTTCAGAGGGATCAGGGTGTAGATGCATCTTTACAGTTAATTTGTCACCTTGTAATTACATCCTGGTATTTCTTGGCTAGGAGATTGGTAGAACGTATGTTTCTAAAACCAAAATCTAGTATTGTATGCAATGGAGAAATGCCAGAAGCTTTCCTAATAAATACAAGAGTAAAGGAAGGCTAACCTCTTTTCTCACTATTATTTGCGGTCACAGTCATTATTCCAAGCACTGTGCTTTATACTAAAAAGCAAGTTTTTATTTTTATGGGTTTTTTTTTGGGGGGGGGAGAAGAAGGATAAAGATTTAACAATAGAATTGCCATATCAAAAAGTATGATTGAGAGACGAGGAAAAAGTTTGTAACTTCAGAATTACAATAAATAAATTCATAATTACAAAAAAAAAGTATGATCAATTTGTGACTCATTTCATCTTGCCATTTTGGGGCAATAGGGAAGTCGGGACCTGTCACATCTTTTGTACAGGAAACTCCTGGTGAGAAACTCCTTCCACCAAAGGTAATGAGCAATTATATTGAAATTTAGCATCTTAGAGAATCTCCTAGGGGGCACTGAGAGACTGACTTCCTCAGAGTCACTAGCCAGCATGTTTCAGAATAAGGACTTGAGGGGCGGCTAGGTGGCACAGTGAATAGAGCGCTGGCCCTGGAGTCAGGAGGACCTGAGTTCAAATCTGGCGTCAGACACTTAACACAAAAACTAGCCATGTGACCTTGGACAAGTCACTTAACCTCAACTGCCCTCCAAAAAGCAATAAATAAATAATGAAAATAAAAGAATAAGAACTTGAACTCAGCACCCTAACTCTGAGATCATTGTTTCATGCTAACTCACCATCTGGCAATAATGTTCTCAAAAATGTGACTGCTAGTGGCAATATCAATAATGCATTAAACTGCCTGTTTCCCGACAGCCTACCAGCATTGGATTTTTATAAATTTTATAAATTTTCACAAATTTGGGGGCATTTTTTTTGCCATTCTACTGGCTTTATCATATTCCACAATAAATTCAAAATGGACCTTAATATTAAAAATCATGCCACAAAAAAATTAGAAGAGAAGATCATATACCTTTCATAGCTATGAGGAGGAGATATGTTCTTAACCAAATAAGAAATAGAGGCAATTACAAAAGATAATATAAATGACTTTGTAGGAAACTGTAAAACTTCTGCACATTTATAATAAAAGTCATGCATTTGAAATAAGAAGGAAAATAGTCAAATGGGTGAGGTTCATGGGTATGTTACATTGCACATTTTCAGAATTTTAATGTACGAATTGAGTTGGCTGAGTTTTTCTCTTTTTCATTTCTTATTCTTTTTAAAAATATTATTTGGGGGCAGCTAGGTGGTGAAGTGGGTAGAGCACTGGTCCAGGAGTCAGTAAGACCTGAGTTTGAATCTGTCCTCACATACTTACTAGCTGTGTAACCCTGGGCAAATAAGTCACTTAACCCCAATTGCCTCCACAAATTTTTTAAAAAACATTATTTGTGGGGTGGCCAGGTAGTACAGTGAGTAAGAGCACTGGCCCCAGAGTCGGGATGACCTGGGATGGAGTCCGGGCTCAGACACTTAGCACCCACCCAGAAACACCTGGCCATGTAACCTTGAACAAGTTACTTAACCCCAATTGCTTTAACATATATATATATATAATTTGTTATACATGCTGGCTCTCTGGAAGGGGGAATAGGAAGGATTCTGGGAGAAATTCTAGTGATGTTAAAAACAAAAGCGCACAATAATTTTTTTTACATGCCTACAATGTACCAGGGATTATACTGGGAACTGGGGATGCAAAACCAAAAAGCTCATAAAAGCCTTGCCCTCTAAAGGCTTACCTATACTTAGACTCCCCATTTTCAAAAATATGAACATTACTTTGGGATTACCCTGTTCCCTCTTGACTTTCTTCTCAAGTTTTTTTCTTTCCTTCTCTTGTTTCTATGAAACGTTCTTCTGAGATTTTAGGAATTTAACCAATAAAGTTTTCTAGACTTTTATACTCTGTTAGTAATTATTTTGTTTTTGTGGTTTGAAATACTTATATTTTTGACTGGGAAGTGCATTTGTCATTTCAAACTTTCTTTGCAAGGTAGTTAGGTGGCACAGTGGATAGAGCACTGGCCGTGAAGTCAGGAGAACCTGAGTTCAAATCTGGCTTCAGACACATGATGCTCACCAACTGTGTGACCCTGGGCAAGTCACTTAACCCCGATTGCTTCACACACACACCCCACCCCCCCGCCAAAAAACCCAACAACTCAAAAAACCTTTCTTTGCAGTAATGATGTCTCTGTAAAGTTTTTGAAGTCTGTTTGCTTCTTACATATCCTTCTTGTATTTTCATAAAGCATCCTGAGTTTTTCTCAATAGGTAATTCTGGTTTTGTGTGCCATGATCCCTAATTTTGTAAATGTTATACTTCAGTTTCTTTAATTACCTCTTAGCCTCCCGTAATCCTAATTGTATTTCCTTAGTAAGTTATATCTTCATTTCTTCTAGCAGATTGTAATATTATTTCCTTATCTGTGTCAATTTTGGGCTTAACCTTCATGCATCTACTAGATATGGGTAAAACTTAGATTCTTCTTCTTAAGGAGTCAAGTAGAAATCTTTCTATTAGTATTTTAAAAAATTATTTATTTTTAATTTTCAACATTCACTTCCATAAGTTTTCAATTTTCTCCCCCTCCATCCCCTCTTCCCTCCCCAAAATAGCATGCAATCTCACATAGGCTCTACACATACATTCCTATTAAACATATTTTCACATTAGCCATGCTGTATAGAAGAATTAGAATGAATGAATGGAACCATGAAAAAGAAAAAAACAAAACAAAACAAAAAAAAAAGAAAATAGTCTGCTTCACTCAGCATTCAGACTCCATAGTTCTTTCTCTGGATGTGGATGGCATTTTCCATCATGAGTTCTTTGGAATTGCTTTAGGTCCTTGCATTGCTGAGAGGGGCTAAGTTTATCAAAGACAGTCATTGAATACTGTGACTGTGACTGTGTACAATGGTTTTGCTCACTTCACTCAGCATCAGTTCATATAAGTCTTCCAGGTTTTTCTAAAGTCTGTGTCCATCATTAGCACAATAGTATTCCACCACATTCATATGCCACAACTTGTTCAGCCATTCCCCAATTGATAGGCATTCCCTCAATTTCCAGTTCTTAGTCACTACAAAAAAGAGCTGCTATAGTTTTGTACATGTGGGTCCTTTCCCCATTTTTATGATCTCTTTGGGATACAGCCCTAGAAGTGGTATTGCTGGGTCAAAGTGTATGTACATTTTTATAGCCCTTTGGGCATAGTGCCACACTGCTCTCTGGAATGGTTGGATCAGCTCACAACTCTACCAACAATGAATTAGTGCTCCAAATTTCCTACATCTTCTCCAACATTTATCATTTTCCTGTTTTGTCATGTTAGCCAATATGATAGGTGTAATGTGGTACTTCAGAGTTGTTTTGATTTGCATTTCTCTAATGAATAGTGATTTAGAGCATTTTTTTTATATGACTAAAGATAGCTTTAATTTCTTCCTCTGAAATTGCTTATTCATATCCTTAGACCATTTATCGATTGGGGAATGACTTGTATTCTTGTTAATTTGACTCATTTATCTATATATTTTATAAATGAGGCCTTTATCAGAGACAGTTGTAAAAAGTCTTTCCCAGTTTTCTGCTTCCCTCCTAATCTTGGTTGCATTGGCTTTGTTTATGCAAAACCTTTTCAATTTAATGTAATTAAAATTATCCATTTTGTATTTCATAATGTTCTCTATCTCTTGTGTGGTCATAAATTCCTCCATTCTCCACAAATCTGACAGATAAACTATTCCTTGCTCCTCTAATTTGTTTATAGTATCAGTCTATATATCTAAATGGTGTATCCATTTGGACTTTATTTTGGTATATGGTGTCAGATGCTGGTTTATGCCCAGTTTTTGCCTTACTATTTTCAAGTTTTCCCAGCAGTTTTTGTCATATAGTGAGTTCTTGTCCCAGAAGCTGGGGTCTTTGGGTTTATCTCTATTAGTATTTCTGCTTGTTGTTTTTACTAATTCTGGGAAATTATCTCTCATGATTTCCTAAAATACTAACTAGAGCTACTTTTATGTTTCCAGATTCTCTAGAAAATGAATAATCCTGAGATTTCTGCATCATTGCATCAACAATCTTGTCTTTTCTACAAGTTGATCAGACTCTGCAAACCTTATGGCATGTATAGCTCTTCTCACAAAGTTTTTTTCACAGAGTCCCAAATCTTTAAGATCATATAAGATTTGTGTCTACATGTAAGAATATGTGTTGGAGGGTTGTCTAAATACATAGATACAGCTTGCAGGTGACATGTAAAATTGAAAACTGATTTGAATTCTATTTTGCTAAGACTTAATTAAGCTAGATTTAATATTCTTTTCCTAGTTCCTTCCCCTTTAAACTTCATCCACTATCTATATCCCTGCCTAAAGGTCAAATTTTTGTCTTGTGATTACCTCCAACTTTGTAATCCTATCCATCACCTTTTCTCCAGGGAAACTTGCTTAACCTAAAGGTCAGATGTCATCAATTAATTAGCAACTCCCATCCCTGAAGACTACTCCCATTATTTGGGAAACTGGGTCTTGTGATTTGAAAGATATTCACCAATTCTCCCTCCTCTTTATTGCTGGCTTTTCAACTTTAATCATTTACCATCAGTGCATTAGCTGACCTTGATGCTATTTTCATCCTTGTTGAAGGTGTCTGACAACATCATGCTAAAAAGCAAGCACACAGCCCGCTTCACTCCATTGGTGGCTGGGAAAGCATGAGAGTATCCTTCTTTATTCAGAACCTGTGCAAGCTTCCTATTGTGAAACTGGTGTACAATATGGATGAACTTCTCCAGGCAACAAAAGTTTGCCATGACCTTCTTGACTGATCAAAGGACTTGGTCAGGTCAACAAATGTTGTCTACAAGAGCTCTCCTCAGCTCCTGTCATTTCTACTGGAGTTGTTAGACAGCAAGCATCATGTCAACCATTCTTCAGCCCTTTCTGAAGTCCTAAGAGAGACTCCCACCCCTTGTGATTGGACAACCTGTTTCCTTTTCCTTTATAGAGATATACAGTGGAAACATCTCTGTACTCCTGGGGGATAACCTCCTCTTCCCGTATAACCTGGAAGATTTCAATCAGCTTCTATATGAGCAGTAGACCTCCCATCTGCTAGAACAGAATTACATACTTGGAGCTTTGTCACACAAGAGGAACCTAATGTCATTCAAAACCTCTTCTTCAGCTGGGGAGGTTAGCTAGAGGGATTGACTTCAACCTGAAGTTGAGGTCAGTGGCCTCAGAACTGGTTGATGACAGTCTGTTGAGAACACTATGGAAGTGTTCAGCCCATCTCTCCAGGATCACGTCCTTATCACAATCAGTTTGGCTCTATCAGTTAACAGCTGTGGAGCAGAAAAGTGGTGGGCAGCTTTCTGAAACCTGGTTTCACATTTGCTCATTTGGCCCAGAACACTTGAAAACATCAAGACTGGGCTGAGGAAAATGATGGAGAAATTTAGGAGCTACTAAGCAAAAAAAAAACAAACAAACAAAAAAAAAAACAAGAATTCTACAGGATTTGTCAGCAGGATAGTTTGGCCATCTCCAAGACAGCAGAATTTAACTCCATCAAAATAAAGTGCAAGCAAAGCTTGTACTTGGCTTAGTAAGAAGGCAGGTGAGATTCAGTTTTATGCTGATAGTAACAATCCAAAGCACTTCTACAATGCTCTAAACACCATACATGGACCAAAGACCTTTGGTGCTTCTCAACCACTCAGTGCTAATGGAGGAGCCACACTGATCCAAATGACATAATCTCAATTCTAACTATGTCATCAATAGCCAATCAGAAGGAGATACACTTATGTTGCTCAAGATTTTACTATGTCATCTTGTTAATTATTATAAAAAGACTCTGTCAACCCTTAATCAAGGGCCCATTGATCCAATTTATTGGTTACTGCCTTGTTGTTGTTCAATCATTTCAGTCACCCCACTTGGGGTTTTTCTTGGCAGATACTGGAGTGGTTTGCCTTTTCCTTCTCCAGCTTATTTTACAGATGAGTAACCGAGGCAAACAGGGTTAAGTGACTTGGCCAATTTCACACAGCTAGTAAGTGTCTGAGACTGGATTTGAATTCACAAAGATGGTCTTTGTGACTCCATGCCTGGCACTCCATCTACTGTGCTACCTAGGTACCCCATTGGTTGCTACTAGCTTAACTAATAAATTGATCATGCTCAGAAAGAACTTTTTCTCTCAGTTTATCTTAATTTTCAAACTTAACCCATAAAGAGATGTGAAGTAATGTTTCACCCACCCATCAAGAAATTTGAGAGGGGCCATCCCTTCACTGCCATAATGCTAGCTGAGGATGGAGGGATAAACAAGATCTAGGATAGCCAAGGTTGGGCAATCTCTCTTCCATCACCTAAGAGGGGTTTGGGGCTTCAATTATATCTATCTGCTGCCCCTTAAAATATCTAGTTTTGGGATACAATAGGTTCAGAACAAAAGATGTATGTTTGATTTCAAGAAGGGGAAGGTATCTCCAAGCTTACACCTGCCAGCTTGGTCCCTTCTCACCAAATGCTGGTTGTACAAAAGTCCTTCACAACTAGCTCTCTGTGCAGTAACCTCATCTATCCAAGCCAAACAGCAAATAGAATTTGTAGAAGTTATGCATATTAGAATATAACAATAGATACCAAAAGTAATTGAGTTCCTCATAGCTAGGGCTGATAATATCAGTTCACTCAGGAGAGAGGGGACAATCTCAACCAGAGGATGTTGTTTCTTAACATTCTCTAGAATTTCAAACAAGTTCAGGGACATAATGGAGCCAGCTTCTGATGAATATCCACCATTCCAAATCTCTCTTTTTCTCCACTATCTCTCAGAATGTCCTCTCTCCATGTGTGGTTCCAAAGTCTGCCTCAAACCAATGTAGTAAGTCTCTTACATATGCATGCAGATTACTCAGCATCTTCTCTGCCAGATAGGAGTCATTCCTCCCTTTGTATGTGCAGCTTGCTCCATAGAGCTGTCCCTATCCCACCTGGCCTGGGAAGGGAGGTGGGGGGAGCTGAGCTACTGTAGTAATGTAAAACTGGAGGTTTGTATAGATTCCACTCAATCCCCAAGATGGAGCTTGGTCTGAATAAAGCTAGAGTTCATATTCTGGGACATAGGTTGCATTCCTTATCAAATAAATTATTGGTTTAAAACAAAAGGCTAATTTTGCTTGTCTTTTAAAAAAGCAGATCTTTGGTTTGTTGGTTTTTTTTCTTCTAATTTTCAAAATATACTATACTTGTTTTGGGAGTATTAATTTTTTGGGTTTTCTTTCTTTCTTTTTTAATATAAGTATCCAGGGATGTATTTTTTCCTTTTAGGGTTTCTTTAACATCTGACAAATTTTGTCGTGTTGTCTCATTGTCATTCCCTTCAATTAGAAATTAAAAAAAAATTTTGATATTTGACCCACTTGTTGAGATGTTATTTTAGTCTCTAAGTAATTATCTTTTGTTCATATTTCTTTTATTGATTATAACCTAGTTACATTATGATCTGTAAAGAATGTGTTTAGGATTTCTGCCATTGCATATTTATTAAGTTTTTTGTTCCCCTAGTGCAACACCAATTTTTGCATAGATTCAATGGAAATCTAATAAATATACATGTCTTCTTTAAGATTTTGGATCTTTGAATCTCCAAAAGTCTATAAAATTTACTGTTTCCATTGTTCAAGTCTGTAGCATCTTTCTTGTTCATCTTTTATATATATATTTTGCTTTTTGGAGGGCAATTGGTGTTAAGTGACTTGCCTAAGGTCACATGGAAAAGGCTATGCCTTTTTTCTTCATCTCCCTTTTGGATTTGCTGTGCTCAGATGGAAGAACATGATCTAAATGTTCTTCATTCATCAACTAAAATCAGTGAATCACTAGTTCAGTCTTTGTTCATTTCAATTAACTTTGCCCTTGAGAACTTTGGTTGCTCTGCTGTTACTGTTTCATAGACGGTGATATAATTTCCCATTTGTTTCTCTTCTTGGCATCTACGTTTGCTATTACCTTACTTGAAATCATGATTCAAACTTCTGTTTTTAAGATTCAGCTGACACATAATAGTATTCATTTGAGCCCTTAATTTTGAATCTGCATTTAATCCCTATGTTTTATATACCTTGGTGTGTTGAGTCGATATAATTAACTCCATTTTGTTTTATATTCACCATCTTGTTGTGTATTGCCTCAGCACATACTAGCAGGATCAGTTTACAACAAACTGACTTCCTTCTGTCTCTCCTTTCAATCTCTTTTAACTAGGTGACCCAGTGTATAGAGTATTGGCCATGGAGTTAGGAAGACTCATATTCCTGGGTTTAAATTTCTCAGACTCTTACTAGCTGTGTGACCCTGGGTAAGTCACTTAACCCTGTTTGCCTTAGTTTCCTCATCTGTAAAATGAGCTGGAGAAGGAAATGGCAAGCCACTCCAGTATCTTTGCCAAGAAAATGTGGTCACAGAGTCAGAAATGACTGAACAACAGCAACAAATTGCCACAGAAAACTTTGATAGCCTTAGGAAATCTACTTCTTTTCTTTATCTAGATTCAGAAAGAATGTTTGGTTCCCTTTGATCTGCACAGTGCTATTGAACTATGTATACAGGGATACATTCTGACTTGCTTTTGTAATAAGTGATAAGCATTCTCTTTTGTTGTAACATGTAGGCCTTTCTGCTCTAGTGACTGTAGCAGCAAGCACCACAAGTGTCCTCAGGGTTTGCAGCTACCACA